>NW_011495025.1:7863917-7883226 GCF_000754665.1 Bison bison bison | reverse complement strand
GATTGAATAGTCAATATCATATATCTCTAAAAAGAGACTGAGAACATTTTCTTCAAGGAGAATATCCAAAGGTGAATTTTTGGCAAATTTGATATTTTATGTTGTTACGAATATGTTTAAAATATTCAACACAAGCTTGTAATAAGCTGTAAATTATATATTCTTATGTAAAACCATGTTTCAGGAAAATAGTGTTTGAATTTAAAATGTTGTTTTTTCAACTCATATTTTGTGAATCTATTTTATTCCAGTTGTTTATATACATTTTCAACATCAGTGCCTTCATCATCACAGACAACAAGTTTCAACTCATCTAACACCAACTACCAAAGCACATCATTCTCACTTACTTGAAATATAACACTTCTTTATGCTATAATATCCTTGTATAATATTGTGTTTGGAATTTTATCCCAGGATGCAAGTGCCATTTGCCTTCCCAAAATATACTATTAAAAATTCCAAAGGTTTAGTTCAGCTGGACGTAATAAAGAACTGGGGAATAAGAAAATTAAATTTAGATAAAAGAGAAGGAAGAAAGTATGGGCAGAAGGAAGGAAGGAGCCAATCAACTGAAATATACCTGCATCTAAAGTGTTAATATGATCATAGAATCATTACAAATCTAAAGGTAAATGTGAACCAGAAGATAAATTGCATAACAACAGGAAGCGTTTTGTTCTTTTTTGCTTTCAATCATAAACAGACACGCACATAAATAAGAACTTCTTTTAAAACAAAACAGTACTCTGTCTACTTCATTTTTCCCCTCCCCAAAACAACACTCCCAATTCTTTTAGCTAAATACTTTTATTTGTCTTCTCCATCATACCATACTTTAATGATATTATTTGCTGTTTTAAATGTTAGGTCTAATCTGTTGACTTCTCCATAAAAGATAAGCTTTAGTGCTATTTCCTTTTCCTTTGTCAACCTTCAGCACACAGACACACACGCCATCATTTTCACATACACTCCCATATTTTTATTACCCTCTACTTCCCAACATAATTAAATACATTTACATGATTATGACCATGAAAGTGCTATTTATAGATTATGACAGACCAGGTGGTAGTGATTAGTTATCTTTTGTTGCAAAGTGTTAACCTTTGGAAGAAGTCTCTTTCAGAAAGAACCAGCAGAGCTGAGAATCTAGGAGACAGTAAGGACAAAATCCTCTGGTGTGTCATTATGTGTGTGTGACTCGTTCAGTCATGTCTGACTCTGCAACCCCAGGCTCCTCTGTCCATGGGATTTCCCGGGCAAGTATACTGGGGTGGGCTGCCATTTCCTCCTCTGGGGGATCTTTCCTATCCAGAGATCCAACTCGGGTCTCCTGCATTGCAGGCAAATTCCTTACTGTCTCAGCCACCAGGGAAGTCCTTGGTATCTCATCATAGGTGATGGTAAAATGGAGCCACTTTTATTTCCACATCTTGGTTCTTGGACCCATGTACCTATTCTTGTGTGAACACAGTACTTTATAAAGTTCTCCAAGTTAATAGATATACTATAATTTAAATAATAACACCTCTTTTATTTGAAGTGTTTCCTGTGGACCAGCATTGCAATTGTACAGCTGGAAGGTTGTTCTAGTATTCTAGCGGGGCAGCTGATTTTGGATGATTTAGTACATGATATGACCAGTGGACCCAACGGTCATGGGCCCACTCAGGCACCTCTTTCACTGTGAAGTTTCCCTGGTTGGATGTGGTATGGAATTGATTCCAGAGCTATGGATTAGGCATTCTATAAGTACCTGGATAGCAGTAATAGCTAAAGCACTGTAGGCAAGAAAAGCAAATCTATACCTGAAACAGATGAATGACTGGTTGAAGGTGGGGGGAGCCTGAGGTTGTCAAGGTGACACTAAGTGGTCAGTTGGTCTCCTCAATGAATAGTGCCATATAAGGATTTGGGCTCAAGGTTCATTTTTATTGCTAAAAAGTTGGATACTCCAAGACAGAAATGGTTGGATCAGCCTTAATAGTGTGCTGTTCATGCTGTTGAGCCCATACTTAGCTTCTGTGCCATTTCAATTATGTGTCCATCATGCCAGTTCTGAGTGGCCAAATCTTACTGGCACAGTATTATCTACATAAGTTTTCTAAGTAGCTACTTTCTATTAGGCATTCACTGATAATATAAACATATTCAAATCTGTGCCCATCTTCATATGTCCATCTCCATGTTTCTATCTCAAAAAGTCTTGTCTTCCAGGCCTCCACCAGAGGGTCAGGCCATCTGCCGCTGCCCAGGAATCTGTGTATTGTCTCCTCTCAGGGCACTGCTTCTTCCACATCAAGTAGATAAATTGGTACCCTGTGAGAAGCTCCACCCACTGGAAAGATTTTCCCTTCCCATTCCACTGTCCTCAGGGGAACCTTTAAATGGGGCTGCAATGTATTTATCACCTATTTTCAGCTTCACCCTTGTACCAAGACAGTCCATTCATAAACTCAACTCACTTTTATTCCTCCTCCTTCAAATGTTCTTATGAAACCCCCTTAAATGTGCAAGTCAGGGAGAGGGTAACTGTGGAGGGTGACATGTAGCATACACGTGCCCCTGGTCCTTCTAATGGTCCATCCTAGATGTGCCGTTTCTATCATATGATAGACAGCAGCTGAACTTGTCCAACTTCATAGCTTGATGGGTATGTGAGAACCCAGTTCATAATGAGAAGATATGGCTACAGGGTCCTTTGGTACCTAATGGTAAAATGATCCATCTCTACTTGCCTAATAACATGCCACACACTGTTTCTCAAACAGCATGCAATCATCTGTGGTAGATGGAACACCTTTACTCCAGAATCCCAGGAGTGTGCATTGCAATTCTCTTACTGGAGCTTACCATAAACTTCACACAGTAACCCTGCCCTCTCCAGACACTTTCAGCACCAATGAATCTGGAGGCCCATATGATCCAACAGCACGTTCAAGATGGAGGAGAAGAAGGATGTGAACCCATCTTCTCACGCAAGAACACCAAAATCGCAACTAGCTGCTAAACAATCAACAACAAGAAAGCCTTGCATGCTGCAGCCCTTAGGGTCACAAAGAGTCAGACATAACTTAACGATTGAACAACAGTGTGATCCAACAACAGAGCTGATTTTCTCTTAACCTAAAGCTTCTGTAATGTCCTTTTTTATTCCAGATCCACTCAAAGCTGACAGTCCCCAAACCCAACCAATATCACTTAATATAATTAAAATAGAGTCAAATGCCTGAATATTAATAATAGATGTTTACACTGGGATGAAAAATACTTAAAACATCACTTTTGCTCACCAGAAACTTGATGATGTTGCAAATAAATATTTTGGCTTCTGGCTATGTAGTATCATGATGTGCATATCCTTAGTTGATATTTAACCCTCACATCTTTAAATGTTAATGTTCTTCGATTGTATTTAGAATACAACTCAAGACCATTTATGCACATTAGTTTGTTTAAAAATATGTTCATCTATTTTATATATAGTAGTGTGCATATGTCAACCCCAATCTCCCTAATAAGGATCTACTGTATAGCACAGAGTACTCAGTACTCGGTAATGACGTACATAAGAAAAATATCTAAATAAGTACAGATATATATATATATATATATCTGACTGCTTCACTTTGCTGTATAGCTGAAACTGACACAATATTGTAGATTAGGGCTTCCCTGGTGGCTCAGGCAGTAAAGAATCTGCCTGCAATGCAGGAGACCTGTCAATCCCTGGGTCAGGAAGATCTCCTGAAGAAAGGAATGGCAGCCCACTCCAGTATTCTTGCCTGGAGAATCCCATGGACAGAGGAGCCTGGTGGGCTACAGTCCATGGGGTCGCAAAGAGTTTGACATGACTGAGTGTGAGGAACAGATATATGTATATGTCTGACTGTTTCATTTTGCTTTATACCTGAAACTAACATAATATTGTAAATTTACTTTAAAAAAGTTTTTAATGTGTATTTAGACTTATGGGCAAAAAAGTTTTTTTCTTTTTAACCATTTGCCAAAACATATTGCATTTAAAATGCTGTGTGAAGTCTGAGTATTAATAACCAAGAGGCATTCCACTGAGAAAAATATTAATTGGGAGATATTCTGTAGGAACATTTTGTGTGAATCACATAAAACTGTGAAAAATTCTTAAAGAGATGGGAATACCAAACCACATTACTTGCCTCCTGAGAAACCTATATGCAGGTCAGGAAGCAACAGTTAGAACGGACGTGAAACAACGGACTGGTTCAAAATTGGGAAAGAAGTACGTTGAGGCTGTATATGCTCACTTTGCTTATTTAACTTATATGCAGAGTACTTTATGCGAAATGCTAGGCTGGATGAATTATAAGTTGAAATCAAGATTGCCAGGAGAAATATCAACAACCTCAGATATGCAGATGATGCCACTCTAATAGCGGAAAGGGAATAGGAACTAAAGAGCCTTTTGATGAGGGTGAAAGAGGAGAGAGAAAAAGCTGGCTTAAAACTCAACATTTAAAAAACTAAGATCATGGCATCCAGTCCCATCACTTCATAGCAAATAGATGGAGGAAAAGTGGAAACAGTGACAGATTTTATTTTCTTGGGCTACAAAATCATTGCAGATGGTGACTGCAGCCATGGAATTAAAAGATGCTTGCTCCTTGGAAGGAAAGCTATGACACCTGGACAGTGTATTACAGAAACATCACTTTGCCAACAAAGATCTGTATAGTCAAAGCTATGGTTTTTTTCAGTAGTCATGTATGGACATGAGAGCTGGACCATAAAAAAGCCTGAGCGTCAAAGAACTGATCAAATTGTGGTCTAGCAGAAGACTCTTGAGAGTCCCTTGGACTGCAAGATCAAACCATTGAATCCTAAAGGAAAATAACTGAATATTCATGGGAAGGACTGATGCTGAAGCTGAAGCTCCAATACTCTGGCCATCTGATGGGAAGAGCCGATTCGTTGGAAAAGACCCTGATGATGGGAAAGACTGAAGGCAGGAGGAGAAGGAGATGACAGAGGGCAAGATGGTTGGATGACATCACTGACACAATGGATATGAGTTTGAGCAAACTCCAGGAAATAGTAAAGGACAGGGAAGCCTGGCGTGCTGCAGTCCATGGGCTTGCAGAGTCGAATATGACTTAGAGACTGAACAATAACAACAAATCTGTAGGAGTTTTCTGTCATAGATTAAATTCTGATAAGTGCAGTGGAGGGAAAGAAAACAGGAAGGAAGACCAGGAAGGGGAAGGTGAGAAATTAAACAAGTGTTGGCGAGTTCAGTAGGGTGGTTGGGAAAGGTCTCACTGAGAAAATGAAAGTTAAGTAAAGATTTGAGAGGAGAGAGTAAGTCATGTGGTAATTTGGCAGGGAGAAAATCAACATGTGGGAGAAGAAACAGGATATTCGAAAGGACCCCAAGTTATGTGGCTCAGTGGCAAGAATCCACCTGTCAATGTAGAAGAAGCCGGAGATG
The DNA here is from genome assembly GCF_000754665.1 of Bison bison bison. NCBI lineage: Eukaryota > Metazoa > Chordata > Mammalia > Artiodactyla > Bovidae > Bison > Bison bison. Next base: position 7,877,753 of record NW_011495025.1, on the reverse strand, counting down.
CAGGTTCGATCCCTGGGTTGGGAAGATCCCCTGGAGAAGGAAATGGCAACCCACTCCAGTATTCTTGCCTAGATAATCCCATGGACAGAGGAGCCTGGTGGGTTATAGTCCATGGGGTTGCTTAGAGTTGTACACAACTGAGCATAACGCAGCACACAATTTAGGAGTAGGACTAGAGACTTCAAGCACAGTAAGTTCAGAATGACCAGAGTGACAGGATCTATATGAGCAGAGCTGAAGTGTAGCAGGGGATAAGAAGAGAGAGGTAAGAAGGCATTGAGGGGAATTGGTAGATTACAGGAAGGCTTTGCAGATTATTGTAATTACTATGGATTCTGCTAAGAGGCTGAAGGTCACGAGGTTTGAGCTTAGGAGACAATAGTACATTTAATCAAGTCTAAGGCATAGCTTTGGTTTTGTTTTTCACATTTAGCATCACTGAAATAGAGATGTATCTTGAAATCAATGTTCTATCACAAGGTAACTTTTTTCTAACTTAGTCATACATAAAATAACAGTGTGCTGTAAAAATCTATGCTGTTGTAACTTCTATGGATTTAGTAATCTGACTTACATATTAATAGCATCTGTTATGTGGCTCTTTGCATTGCTAAACTCAAGCTTATTCTATCTCATTGTTCTACTGTCTTAGTACGTAATCCCCATCTCAAGTCTAAGGGGACTATTCCAGATCCATCCACCACGTGACATTCCACTAAGCAGGAAGGGAAAAGAAAAAGACTATATATGTTCCTTTCCTTTTAAAGGCACGACGTTCTATGTACCTCATCTACATTCCTATTATTTGTTCAAATCCAATTATTTGGTCAAAACCCACTGGAAGAGAGGCTGATTATGCTTTTTTGGCTGGTCAGCCATGTGACTTACTAAATATCTACTTCTATAGAAGAAAAAGAGAGATTTACTGGGGAAAGAGCCCAACAGTTTGTGCTCAAGTATCATGCGTGTTTGCTCAGTCATGACTGAGTCTTTGTGACCCTATGGATTATAGCCTTTCAGGTTCCTCTGACCTTGGGATTTTTCCAGGCAAGAATACTGAAGCAGGTTGCCATTTCCTACTCCAGGAGAGCTTCCTGACCCAGGGATCGAACCCATGTCCCTTGTGTCTCCTGCACTGGCAGACAGGTTCTTTACCACCAGCACCGCCTGGGAAGCCCTGAAGTATAATTTGGACAAAATCAGATTAATATGAAAGTTGATAGAAATCCCTTTCACTTGAAGAGGAAGCATTGTTTTCTGGGGTGAAAAAAATTGGAAGAGAACTTGATAAAACCACACCTGTCAAAATCGAAAAGTCTAGTAGACAAGGTGTGATAGATTATGTAACTCTCAAGGACCCTGGTAAAGATGGGGCACATCTGATGCCAGAGACCACAGAGAGCAGAAAAGCCGCAGAAAATCCACAGCAGCATCTGCGTGTGGCAGGAAAACAGAATTATCTGAAGGCCCCTGGGAGTCTCAACAAAATGGCAAAGCAATTACTCAGCCTAGAGAAAAGTTTTGACACCAGCTCCTTTTTTAATCCCCACCATTCACCTCTTGGCTGGGCCTTAGAAATGGCTAAGTGGATGTAGAGTAAATTAAAACTTTTCCTTTATCCCTTCATTTGGACCTGTAAGAATCAGACAGGAAGCTGACTGACAGGACTCATTTCACCTACACAGCCTACACAAAACCAGCAGAGCTCTCTCTTCTTAAACATGAACAAAAGGAGAGAAGTGTTCAGACATAAGCTAGATATCATGGTTCAAAAGAAAGACAACCATCTGAGAAAGATGCGAATCCATGTCAGTGGAATAGATTTGCTGCAAGAAAGAAACGATATTTTTGAAAATATCTTTTTTTTTTAACAAATTGGACAAGACATACAACACAAAACAAACACATTTGGCAGTCCTAATAAGTGCAGGATCTAAGATCATGGATCAAATATACAATGGCTGAACTGATAATTACAATGTGGATAGTAATTGAATACAATGGAGGAAAAAATTAGTGAAGAGAACTAGCCTCAACAATTACTCTAGGTGTCAGATGCAAAGATAAAAAGACAAAAACAATGAGTGAAAAGATTAAAATGAAACTTGGATGTGTTTAGTGTGATAACATTACACTTTACACTTTGAAAGATCCAAGAACCAGGAAAAGTTGTAAAATGCGACACACTCTCAGATATATAATTAATAACATTTTTCAGTTTCAAAAATAAAGGAGAAAAACACCTGTTTGCCTCTACTCAAAATAAGAAAGAAGAGAAAGAAGTGATGGTGAGATTTACTGTTTATTTATTATTATTAAAATAAATGATATATATTAATCTCTAATAAAAGTAAGTTTTAAAAACGTCAAAGGCTGTAATCTTATTCACTTGTCCACAGCAACTAGGAGATAAAGGCAGAGAATAGGTGCTCAACAGATAAGTTGAGAAATGAAATTTCAGCGCTTGAAGTAGCCAAAATTTTGGCCAAACATTCTACAAGCCATATTGTTGTCCTTGTTCGACAAAAACAGAAAGACAACCTCATTATGTGAATTTAGAAAATACACTTTGCTCTCATATCTTTCACGAAAAACGTATTCAAATATGTATGATAGAGGCTGAAAAATCAATACAAGTGTAGACACGAAGATACAGGGACATGATGGTATTACAAAAAAACTGGTAAGAAGAAATAAAATTAAAGGTAGAATAAGTCTAAATAGTTATTGTTAAAGATTATACACTTATAGCAAATGAGAAAACACTTTTGCAAAGTATTATAAGTATAATATAATAAAAATAATATAAAATATTTGTATACCTGTAATATTTAAAATGTTATAATTACATCAGATAAAATACACACTCAAGATGTATCTGGATTTTAAGTCCTGAGTTATGAAAAAAAAATTGGAATGTGGGTTTCAAGTCATAAACTAAAACCACATTAAATTTCCATTTGATTCAGGAAGAATACACATATACATACTCTCTTTTACTTGATGTTAATAATTTTTTTAAAAATAGCACATAAGATTTAATTTTTTAAAACAAGTAAATTTACAAAGAAAGGGGTGTGCTGAATTGATGTAATTGCAGTTTAAGTTTGAATTCAGATGCCCAGAATCCAGGATGGGTACTGATCCACTCTCATCCTTTCTGGATCCAGATGCCAGTTTTTTTGCTGCTAGCTTGTTAAAATGAATTTAAGGAAATCTTCACAGTGCCCTAGGTAACTGACAGTTGCCCTATCTGCCCTTAATTTATGTTCCTCCACCAGTAGCCCTGCTTGTAAAGGAGTCTCTGATCTGCCTGGTCTCTCTCTGCCTGCCTCAAAGTGCCACTTGGCAGGAGACCCCCCATCCATCCCACCCGCCCGGGCCTTGGGCTCACACACACCCTACATTCCACAAGCCAGGCCATCAACAGTTGCTTTGTGCTGTGCTTACAAAGTTCAGCTGGCCTTTAAAGGACCTTATAGCAATACTTGTCTGTTCTAACACTTTAACTCACTTGGACCAGATTACCCACAGGGAGATTTCTGGCCTGGCTCGTAGGGTTCCCAGCCAGCATTTACAGACACAGTTGGGGGAAGAGCCTCTCCCCAGAGGTATGCATGGATTATCGTATCAGGAGAAATTATAGGACTAAGGAAACTTTCAGCTCACTGGTTCTAGATAGTGGCCCCAAATCCAAGAGCCTCCTGTGTCTGTTAAAATGTGCTTACATTTGCCTGCTGGTGTGTAGGGGTTCCAGGAATTCATAATACTTCACGTCTCATAACAAAGCCACCCTGTGAAGGACTAACTCAGCAGGACCCAGAAATGTATCCATGGTCCCCATCCTGCCCCCTGCTCAGAATTCTCACTCCCTGAATCACCTCTCAGACTGCAACCAGCTCTGAGGAACTGCTGAAAAGCCACTGTATTTGCTCTCCTCTGTTTGCTTTTCACACCTTTCCTGCTTCAGGGTGAGGTGATCCGGCTTTTAGGTTTAAAAGAACCGCTTCTGAGCACTAGGCTCCATTGAGGAGGGAAAGTAAACAGGAAGGGGGAAGGTTCACGGAATTCTTTATAACCTGTATGTTAAATTATGTCAACAGGATGCTGAGAAAGAGATCTGTCGAGGAAATTCCACAACTAAATGATGAAACTTGATGGAACCGGAATGGAGAAGCCTGGGTGGTGTTTGCTTTGATCTAAAGACCAAGTCACAGGAGAGTTTAGGAGGAGAGTGTTTAGAAACAAAGGGGAAAAATTAACATGAAATAATCCAAAGAGTAAGATAGTTGGCAGTCAGCTAGCACTGGGCTTCTACCTTAGAGGAGAATCAAAACAGGGGCTCAGAGAAATAGACTTTCTTTTGATTCAGATTTTGAGCTTTTGGGAAAAGTCTTCTGTGTAAGTTTGTCCCAAGTGCTTAGAATTTTTAAAAGAATTTTCTATACAGGGACTAACTTCAATCTCAGTAGAACACATTTAAGTTAATGAAGAGATATGAGGGGCAAAATATTACCCCCCTCTTTCTGTTCACCTACCCCAGGGAACACATTCCCATGTAGGAATGCTTAAACTACCCCCACAGTTTTTCTCAGAGACATCAAAGGATGCTGAATTAGGTTTAATAGTTTACAATTGGAATTTGTCTTTATGAAAACGTCAGACTGTGTAATTTATGGAAATTAGGCATGCATGCATCTCCATTGTGCTATGAGGCATTATGATACAGTAGGATTAGGCAGGAAGACAGAGATCTCATGATATATGAAAATACTTTGTGTCTAAACACGGCCCAGGGGCTGGAAAGGCATTTAAAAATCCTATTGTCCATCACAAGGGAGGGAGTTTCAACCTAGTTTTGTTGCTGCTCTTGTTTTTAATGGAGGGAGATAGCTGTTTTCTGTATTTGTTTCATATTTTACCCCCAAAACCACATGACATCTCTCTTTGTTTTATGTTAAAAGGGGTTCTTTTTTAGTGTGTATGTTTTTGTTTTGTTTTGCAAACAGAAAGGGTTATATATGCTTCAGATAACTCTACCTTGGGATAATTTTCAATTGTTTAGAAAGTCTAGCAATTGCTGATAAATATTGGGTTGAGCAAACCTGTAATTTTCAAAGATGTCTGGATTATTCCTTTTTTCTTTAATGAAGCATTGCTCAGTATGAACTTTGTAAGTGGAAAACATTCCTTCTGGTTAAAACATATTGGGTCTGCTATGTTAAATTTGGAAGAAATACATTTCTTTTTCCTGACTCAAGTTTCTCAGAAAAGACTCCTTCTGAAGACTTTGGAAATAAAATAGTCAGCAACAATAATAATCATGATAACTTGTAATAATAAAAATAGCTTCCTTGTTTATGCCTGCCATTTGCTTTTCAAAGATTAGCCACATACTGTATTTAGTTGATCAAAGCATTTGCACTTGTCTGAAAATTCAGTTTAATTTACCTTTCAGTTGGGCTCCCCTGGTGGCTCAGCTGGTAAAGAATCCGCCTGCAATGAGGGAGACCTGGGTTCGATTCCTGGATCGGGAAGATCCCCTGGAGAAGGAAACAGCTACCCACTCCAGTATTTTGGCCTGGAGAATTCCATGGACTGTATAGTCCACGGGGTCCCAAAGAGTTGGACACGACTGAGCGACTTTCACTTCACTTCACTTTACCTTAAACAATATTTGGTCTCAGCCAGTCACAACTGGAAAGGTTAGAAATGGTTTTTAAACAGCAATGAGTGCCCTGTCAGGAATTAAATGAAATTTAGCAGGTGTTGCTTTGGCTTTCTGAAACTGTAAAAAATTCCAGAGATGTCCACACTTACACTTGCTGAGGGCTCTGTGAAACTGTGCTCAGAAGTCACAAACTACTTAATGAATGGTGCCATAATTTTTTTCAGCTAATGACACTGTGGACATGTAATGTCTGATTAAAAAGAAGAAACAGGGATTTGCTTTGATTATTTGGAAAGAATGTAGGTGCATATCAAATAACTTCCTCAATCTGGCTTAAAAAAAAAAAAAAAAACGCTGGCTGCAAATCACTGAAAAACATGGAACCCTGTGGAAAACTGAGTCAGATGAGCCATATTTATAGCCATACAAATAAACATATTTCAAATTGTTTGCTGAAAGCTCTTATTTTGGAACAAGAAAAAAAAAAATCTTCCTTTGAAATGGGAACCCTGCCATCTAGTGGGGTGTTTTGGTATCATGCCTTAGACCATTTTTTGACATTGGAAAGAGGTAAACTTGATTTTATTTTAGAATTGTCATATTTCAGAACTATTTTATAGATTAAGAAATTGAAGCAAGTGAATTGAAAAATGTTCCCCAAAGGCTCACAATTAGTTGATGGTAGTGTTTTAAGTAGTTCAAAATAATTGGCCTCTCAAATACAGTATTTTATAACTCAACAGGCACAATAAATTTATTCTATTGCATGTTATCTGATAACATTTTTGCAATTTTCATTCCTATTTATCAATTAATAACTTTTAAATAATTAACAGTTTATTTATCTATAAAACAAATTCTGTATTATTTTTCAGTTTGGTTAGAGATAAAATTTGGTTAGAGGTAAAATTTCCATAGCTCATAATAAAATTTTTTTTTGGGGGGGTGGCTTGTGGTTTTGGTTTTTACTTTGGGTTTTGGTTTTCTCTCATGAAGGAAGTAATCCAGAGTTAGGTAATAATATTCAGACTCATTTTTATATTACATTGAGTCTTTGACTTTTCTCTTGAGCTTCCCAAATAACAGCTGATTTTGTTTTTTGTTTTTTTTTTTAACAAATCATGATACTATGTGTGTTAAAATTCACTTCCTTTTGAAAAGAACACTTTAACAAATTAATGAGGGAATATTTCTTCACTAGGGAGAATCACACGACTAGGAAAAATTCTATCATATTAAAATACTATATTCAAGTAATAAGGACTCATTTACTTATTAATTCAGTAAATGTATTTTAGGTCCCTACTAGATGTCAAGGGGCCTCCCAGCTGGCACCTAGGTAACCAGCTTGCCACTGCAGGAGACCCAAGAGACATGGGTTCAATCCCTAGGTCAGGAAGATCCCCTGGAGGAGGGCATGGCAACCCACTCCAGTATTCTTGCCTGGAGAATCCCATAGACAGAGGAGCCTGGCAGGCTGCAGTCCATAGGGTCACAAAGAGTCAGACATGACAAGCAACTTAGCACGCAGGCAGGCACTAGGTGTCAAGCATGGGGACAGTATAATAAATGGAATATTTCTCTGTTTAAAAGATAGCCGAATTTTAAACACAAAGGAAAAAATTTTTAAAGAGCTCTGAGTACCAGGATAGCCAGACATACAGAAAAATAATCACATATGTTATAGGCACACTGACATAACTGTGTGGTAGAAATTGGTTAGCTCTATAGTGATGTCTAGTCAAGGCTGTGGTTTTTCCAGTGGTCATGTATGGATGTGAGAGTCGGACTGTGAGGAAAGCTGAGCACCGAAGAATTGATGCTTTTGAACTGTGGTGTTGGAGAAGGCTCTTGAGAGTCCCTTGGACTGCAAGGAGATCCAACCAGTCCATTCTAAAGGAGATCAGCTCTGGATGTTCGTTGGAAGGAATGATGCCAAAGCTGAAACTCCAGTACTTTGGCCACCCCATGCGAAGAGTTGACTCATTGGAAAAGACCCTGATGCTGGGAAGGATTGGGGGCAGGAGGGAAAGGGGACGACAGAGCATGAGATGGCTGGATGGCATCACTGACTCGATGGACATGAGTCTGAGTGAACTCCGGGAGTTGGTGATGGACAGAGAGGCCTGGTGTGCTGCAATTCATGGGGTCACAAAGAGTCGGACACGACTGAGCAACTGAACTGAACTGATAGTGATGTAGGTCTGGAAAGATTTTACACAAACACTTGATGTGCCCAGAAAGGATCAGCAAAAATTTCCCAACTTTGTGATTAAGCGGAAGGCATTTGAGGAGGAGGTATAGCATTGGTGATGTACCCTGATAAAATCAGGAAAAGGAAAAGTTCGGTATGATCAGAGTATGTGTTTAGAGAGCTTTAAGCTAATTAAATGAAGAGGCCATTAAACTGAGGTGGGGGGCGGGGGGCATCTAACACCAGGGCAGCCTAAGTCAAAATTTAAGCCTGTAAACATCCCGAGGTTGTGAAATCAAAATACTGAGGACAACCAATCATAAACAGCCATCTAGCTACCAACAGCCAATCAGTAATTTTCTTAGTCGGATTCTGCCTTTATAGAAGTCTCTCCCGAGTTTCTGTGGGTGGTGGAATACTCCTACACATCTAGCTTGGTAGTACTCGATTCCAGCTGAGTTTTGCTCAGATAAGCTCTTAAAAATTATGATATACTTCAGTCTATCTTTTAACAGTGGACAGAACTGCACTCGAGGGGGAGTGGGCAAGGACAGATTTTTAGGAAGTCTTGAACCTTCTTGAAAAGCACATGCGCAAAGAACTTAAATCCCCTCCTGGTCTTCTACCATCCAAGAAGTGTTGACCTCTCCTGGCCAGAAGTGGGATATGGTGTGAAGTGGAGAGAGCTTTGGGCTGTAAGTCAGTAACAAGAGGGTTTGGCTTGGAAAATCTATAGTGTGATTTCTTGGAGGAAGATTAAATCAGGTTAAAGTTACCTGGCCTGTCCCCTTTTGTATAGAGGACAAATCCACTATAAAATATTTATTTTATAAGTAGCTTATCAAAAAAAGTTTTTATGATAAGATGCATTTTTCAACTTTTTAAAACAGTATAGTTTACGTTTGGAAAAATGTTCCTCAGTGAACATAAATTTTCACAAACAAAAATGTAAGGAGTACCTGGATCAAGGAACAAAACAGTAGCCTTATTCCAGACACCCTTGAAGAGACAATCCAGCAAGTTTGTCCCAAGGGATTTGTCTCACTTATTTTCACTTTATAGTTGATTAATAGTGTTGAATAAGTTTCAGGTGTAGAGTACATAACTTTTGAAGTAACAAAATTGTGAAGAAAGAGAACAGGTTAGTGTTTATCAGGAATTGGCATTGACTTGGAACAACTTGTCTTATTTACATAGACTCAAGGTGGTATATTACATTAAAAAAGAAGCTAAATACTTTCTTGCATATTTGCTTATTATATTTGCCTATATGTTTATTTTATAGTTTTCTTAGAGAATAAGGGGATGAGTTGGTCATAAGTATGTAGAAAGTTTTACATGAACTCATTTCACTAGAAATGAAACGAGTCAACTAGAGTAGACTCACCTGTGAATAATATTAACACAATCATAATGCAATAAACACCAAATATTGATGTAGCCAATATGCTGTAATCAAACTGGGTGAATGACAGAAGTATTTGAGAAAATGCTGTTACAATCTGAAAAAATAAATTTTTAGTCTTCAAAAACCAGTCAATTAAATTTTGAATTTTCCTTGATATGTCTGGGATGTAGAATTTGAACTCAGATCAGTACGATGTGGTGCTGCCTTCACTAGCATATAAACAAAAATTATTTCTGATTCTTTAAGTGTTATGGTACCTGGTTTAAGGTACCATGCAGTGACAGCCCAGCATATGATCAGTGAACAATCGTTGAGCACAATGCAGAAGCCCTTCTGTGAACAGATTCCTTAAAGCCCATGTGGTTAAGAGTCAAGTCTCCCAGAACTATAATTGTTTGTATAGAAACACCTATGCCACATCTAACATGTCCTCTATATAAAAGGAACATTATATTCTACACTGTAGAGCTGCAAGCTTTGCTTCATCTATTTTTTAAAATGTTTTTCAAATTAGACTTACTCATTTATGCTGAAGCTTAGTGCAGCTTCTGATCAGACTGCCTAATAAACACAGGAAATTGTTTGGGCAATGTGTTAATTTGCTGATCATGTATAACATCAATTGTGTGTGATAGAGCAAGACAAGTCTGGATACTAAAAAGCTCTAGGAAAAATATAATCAGAAATAAGTGACAGCACACTTGACCTAATCTATAACAAAGCAATTAACATCAAGTTTCCTGAGAGGCACTCGTGGGGTCCAAGAGAGGAAAAGAAAAAGGGATACAGTCTATTATCAAGACTTAAATCAGGTACCATGACACTTAACAAATTTTTGAGTCAGGATTATACTTTCATTGGTTTAAAGTGTATACACTGGATAATTATGGTGGCTGGCAAAAAAAGGCCAATGTGATCACCGTTCAAGACAAAGCCAGTGACAAATCTACTGATTAACATTAGTCTTCAAACATGACTGAAAGATGAGTGAAATGGCTGAACTTTTTGCCCCTTTACCCACACCACAAACATACCTGTGTACATTTTTCATGTTCCGTATGCTGCCATTTTTAAAAGTTTCTTTTTTGTCAGTATAGGTGAATGTATAAGAGATACATTCTTACAACTATTTGATTTTCTATATATTGAAGCAAGTTTTCTCCAACTCAAACTATCATACCAGAGATGCACTCCATAAGATAAAAGTTTTCATCTCCAAATACTTATAAAAACAAAAAATACTGAGCAAATATTTAATCTACCTATATGCTCCAAACATTGATTTTGTCTTTTTAATAAAATAATAATATTGCAGATTCAAACATCATGTATGTATGCCACTTATGAAATTATTCAAGATCAGGCAATTTAGAACAACAAAAAAATAAAACAAAAAAAGATCAGGCAATTTGTATAACTTGCAAGTAGGACAACAGTATAACTTGTTATCCAAAGGCAGAAGTTTTGATGGTGAAAGAACCAGTGTTGTCTGCGGAGACAACAGATAAGTCAGGACTGTCCTGACAAACCAGGTCATGTGGTCTCCCTGTCTCTAAGACAGTTTCTCTTTCCACAGATTAGACTAATATCCCTAAAAGTGATGGGAAGACTACAAGAGTTAAAAATGTGTATATAAACACCCAATATAGAGTTGCTGCTGCTGCTGCTAAGTCACTTCAGTCATGTCTGACTCTGTGTGACCCCATAGACAACAGCCCACCAGGCTCCCCCATCCCTGGGATTCTCCAGGCAAGAACACTGGAGTGGGTTGCCATTTCCTTCTCCAATGCATGAAAGTGAAAAGTGAAAGTGAAGTCGCTCAGTCGTGTCTGACCCTCAGCAACCCCATGGACCGCAGCCTTCCATGCTCCTCCATCCACGGGATTCTCCAGGCAGGAGTACCGGAGTGGGATGCCATTGCCTTCTCCAAATATAGAGTTAAAAATGGGCATATAAAGAGCCAACAGGCAGCAGTATCTCAACGAATAGTAGCTCCTCTATTTATTCTTTAACACTTTTTCCCAAGTCAGAGTCTACAGATGACAGGAGAAATACTTTGAGGTAAAATCCATTTCACCCCACTCCTGAGTATATATCTAGAGAAACCATAATTCCGAAAGATACATGTACCCCCATGTTCACTGCAACACTATTTACAATAGGCAGGATGTGGAAGCAACCTAAATGTCCATCAACAGAGGAAAGGATAAAGACATGGCATATATATGTACATACATATACAGACAACAGAATCTTCAGTTCAGTTCAGTTCAGTTCTGTTCAGTCACTCAGTCACGTCCGACTCTTTGTGACCCCACAAATTGCAGCACGCCAGGCCTCCCTGTCCATCACCAACTCCCGGATTTCACCCAAACTCATGTCCATTGAGTTGGTGATGCCATCCAGCCATCTCATCCTCTGTCGTCCCCTTTTCCTCCTGCCCTCAATCCCTCCCAGCATCAGAGTCTTTTCCAATGAGTCAACTCTTCACCTGAGGAATATTACTCATCCATAAAAAGGAACAAATTGTGCCATTTGTAGAGATGTGGATGGACCTATGTTATACAGAGTGAAGTAAGTCAGAAAGAGAAAATCAAATATCATCTATTAACACATATATGTAGAATCTAGAAAAATGGTACAGATGAACCTATTTGCAAAACAGAAATACAGACACAGATATAGAGAACAAACATATGAATACCAAGTGGGGAAAGAGGGAGGAGATGAATTGGGAGATTGAGATTGATATATATACACTGCTATGTATAAAATAGGTAACTAATGAGTACCTATTGTATAACACAGGGAACCCTACTCAATGCTATGTGGTGACCTAAATGGGAAGAAATCCAACAGAAGAGGGGATATATGTATACATATGGCAGATTTACTTTTCTGTACAGCAGAAATAACACAATATTATAAAGCAACTATACTCTAACAAAAATTTTAAAATTTCACCAACTTTCAGTGGTCTACAAAGTTTTTTGGTCCCAACTTGCTTTTCCAGATTCATTTTACATCACAGCCTCCCAATTTCCCAAACATGCATAACCATGTTTACACACATATACACACACACACACACGAACACACACACATTCTATAGTCTACATCATGTAATTAGTGTGATCCTGACTTACTGGATTTCTCACTTTCTTGGAATAAAAGAAGAATGTTCATGCATCTAAGCCTGTTTGTCAATAATTGCCCTGCTTCAAATCCCTTAGTCCTTCTTCTTCATCTGGCAATCTCTTACTTCCTCTCTGAAATCTGTGTATATCATGAATCAGTTTAACAAGGGATCCCAAAACATGGGGGCCCTTGAGCTTATGATTCTGTGGATCAGTAGTTTGGGAATGGCTCAGCTGGATCCTTTTGAGCATCCTTGTGTCTGCAGTTAGCAGTCAGGTCATATGCGCACAGGCTGCTCAGAGATGGTTCAGCCACACTCCAAGTATTTTCTTATTATCAAGCAGGTCAAACTGTGCTGTTGGATGGGAAACTGAGTAAGATTCTGTGAAATTGTAGAGGAGGAAAAAATTTTCCTTAATGCTCAAAGAGTCCTTCTCTGAGTCTGAAAATTAAACCAACAGATTAACAGAAGAAAAGCACACAAAATTATTTGATATAAGTTTTATGTGGCAATGGGGCCTCCATAAGGAAATGAAGACCCAAAGAAAACAGAGCTGTATTTGTAAGCTAGATTTGATGAAGTGTGGATCATTGTGGAAGAATATAACAGGTGAAGGAGTATGAGGTAACTATACTGAACTGCATTAAATTTAGCAAGACCAAATACATTTAGGATTCTTCTTGACACCCCTTTGTCTTCAGAAATAAGGATGCTCCTTTCCTTTAGGTATAGGAAGGGCACCTTCCATGTTAGGATTTATAACCTGTTTCAGGGAAGAAAGGCAATGGGGCAGGAGTTCAAAGTGACCTTCTCGCTTCTACTTTTTCCTCAGACTCTTTCAGCTTAAAATATTTAGTATGTCAAGGTACCCTAATTTGGGGTAGTATGTTCTGAACCTCATCATATCAAGAGACCTTGGGCAAAGACCCTTGGAGCTTATGTCCAAACCTGACACCACACCACTTTTGCTGTCCACTATTGACAAAAAAGCTTACTCCTTGGAAGAAAAGTAAGTAAGTAAGTAAGAAAAGTAAGTAAGCTTACTCCTTGGAAGAAGGAGTAAGCTTATTCCTTGGAAGGAGTAAGCTTATTCCTTGGAAAAAGTAAACTTACTCCTTGGAAGAAGGAGTAAGCTTACTCCTTGGAAGAAAAGTTATGACCAACCTAGATAGCATATTGAAAAGCAGAGACATTACCTTGCCAACAAAGGTCTGTCTAGTCAAGGCTATGGTTTTTTCAGTGGTCATGTATGGATGTGAGAGGTGGACTGTGAAGAAAGCTGAGCACCAAAGAATTGATGCTTTTGAACTGTGGTGTTGGAGAAGACTCTTGAGAGCCCCTTGGACTGCAAGGAGATCCAAACAGTCCATTCTGAAGGAGATCAGCCCTGGGATTTCTTTGGAAGGAATGATGTGAAAGCTGAA
>NW_011495025.1:7852411-7863817 GCF_000754665.1 Bison bison bison | reverse complement strand
TAAGGATGTGAGAGGTGGACTGTGAAGAAAGCTGAGCACCAAAGAATTGATGCTTTTGAACTGTGGTGTTGGAGAAGACTCTTGAGAGCCCCTTGGACTGCAAGGAGATCCAACCAGTCCATTCTGAAGGAGATCAGCCCTGGGATTTCTTTGGAAGGAATGATGCTAAAGCTGAAATTCCAGTACTTTGGCCACCTCATGCAAAGAGTTGACTCATTGGAAAAGACTCTGATGCTGAGAGGGATTGGGGGCAGGAGGAGAAGGAGACGACAGAGGATGAGATGGCTGGATGGCATCACTGACTCAATGGACGTGAGTCTGAGTGAACTCCGGGAGTTGGTGATGGACAGGGAGGCCTGGCATGCTGCGATTCATAGGGTCGCAGAGAGTAGGACATGACTGAGCGACTGAACTGACTGACTGAACTGATTGACAAAGCAAGTTTCAAGTCAGCCCAAAATCAAGATGAGAGGCAGAGAGATCCCACCTCTTGATGGCTGGAGCTGCAAATTTACCTTGCAAATGATTAGAAACAGGGATGAGTAAAAAAAATATGAGTCATTTATATAATCAACCTGTTAAATCTGCTTTTGCTCTTCTAGAATGAGTTAGTGGAATTATTCTATATGTTCCCTAGAATTTACTCCTTTCTCATCATTCTCCCATAATTTTTAGTCTACTATGTGCTTCTACAAAACTAGATAGCATATTATAAAGCAGAGATATCACTTTGCCAAGGTCTGTATGGTTAAAGCTATGGTCTTTCCAGTGGTCAGGTATGGATGGGACATTTGGACCATAAAGAAAGCTGAGCACTGAAGAATTGATGCTTTCAAACTGTGGGGCTGGAGAAGACTCTTGAGAGTCCCTTGGACAGCAGGGAGATCAAACCAGTCAAGCCTAAAAGAATTCAACCCTGAATATTCATTAGAAGGACTGATGCTGAAGTTGAAGTTCCAATCCTTTGGCTACCTGATGCAAACAGCTGACTCCTGGAAAAGACCCTGAGGCTGGGAAAGATTGAGGGTAGGAAGAGAAGGGGCAACAGAAGATGAGAGGGATTTCTCTCATCTTGAATGGTATCACGGACTCAATGAACATGAGTTTAAGCAAACTCCGGGAGATAGTGAAAAACAGGGAAGCCTGGCATGCTGCAGTCCATGGAGTCTCGAGTGGACACAACTGAGCAACAACAATGTGCTCTAAGAACACATGACCTTCCTTTGTTTATCTTGGCATTAACACATGAAGGTGTATTATAGATATTATATAGTAACCATTGAATTGATAGGCTTCTCTGATAGCTCAGTTGGTAAAGAATCCACCTGCAGTGCAGGAAAGTGAAAATGAAAGTTGCTCAGTTCAGTTCAGTTCAGTTCAGTTGCTCAGTCGTGTCCGACTCTTTGCGACCCCATGTATCGCAGCATGCCAGGCCTCCCTGTCCATCACCAACTCCCGGAGTTCACTCAGACTCATGTCCATTGAGTCAGTGATGCCATCCAGCCAACTCATCCTCTGTTGTCCCCTTCTCCTCCTGCCCTCAATCCCTCCCAGCATCAGAGTCTCTTCCAATGAGTCAACTCTTCGCATAAGGTAGCCAAAGTACTGCAGTTTCAGCTTTAGCACCATTCCTTCCAAAGAAATCCCAGGGCTGATCTCCTTCCGAATGGACTGTTTGGATCTCCTTGCAGTCCAAGGGGCTCTCAAGAGTCTTCTCCAACACCACAGTTCAAAAGCATCAATTCTTTGGTGCTCAGCTTTCTTCATAGTCCAACTCTCACATCCATATGTGACCATAGGAAAAACCATAGCCTTGACTAGACGAACTTTTGTTGGCAAAGTAATGTCTCTGCTTTTGAATATGCTATCTAGGTTGGTCATAACTTTCCTTCCAAGGAGTAAGCGTCTTTTAATTTCATGGCTGCAGTCACCATCTGCAGTGATTTTGGAGCCCCAAAAAATAACGTTGACACTGTTTCCACTGTTTCCCCATCTATTTCCCAAGAAGTGACGGGACCAGATGCCATGATCTTCGTTTTCTGAATGTTGAGCTTTAAGCCAACTTTTTCACTCTTTGCGACCCTATGGACTTTACAGTCTTTGGAATTCTACAGGCCAGAATACTAGAGTGGGTAGCCTTTGCCTTCTCCAGGGCATGTTCCCAACCCAGGGACTGAACCCAGGTCTCCCACATTGCAGGCCGATTCTTTACTAGCTGAGCCACAAGGGAAACCTAAGAATACAGGAGGGGTAGCCTGTCCCTTCTCCAGGGGATCTTCCTGATCCACCAATGCAGGAGACCCTGGTTAAACTGACTACATGACAATATGTAAAATGCCTATATACTACTGAATGGAAATGATTAAACAGTGATTACTTTAAGTTGTTGCAAATAAAGATGAAGGGATAGATATTTAGCTGTAATACATAGTAACAACTATGACATTGATATTTCTACCCAATGGTAGGAATTTGTTTTCAGCTTAAACTCTAATCAAAAAGTACAATCACTACATAATAATGATGATTTTTAACAAAAGCCTTAGATTGACCCATGTGAAATTTTTAATATTCATCCATTTGACCCACAAAAGCAATGGCAAATTTTATGGCTCAGCGTAATAACAATGGAGCCAATATAATTATTTTTCAATCGTCATTGAGCCCGAGAAAGCAAAATAATGCTGATTTTAGGCAGCAGAACTGAATGACTGAGCAAAATAAGGAACAGACATTTATGAGTTTCCTTTTAGGGAGCAAGCCCTCTTAGGATTATTGATACAGATGTATCATTGACAACAATCTTGGGTATATGTTGAGAATATTTAAAATTCACAGGTTGAGCCCTAATACCCTTCATAGACCAGCAGCAACAGAGAACATGAAGAAGTTTATGGCAAATGATTATTGTGACAGAAAAAGAAGACATAGTGTTTAACACATCCTATAGAAATATGTGCCTCAATATAGCATTTCCACTGAGAAACATGGGCCACACAATATTAGAGTACAAAATGTAATAAGAGTGGTAAAAGACAAGGACTAATTCTGTAGACTGAAGTTCATGGTCATGATGCCTAAAAAGAGTAGAAAATTAACTTATAAATACAGGTGGGTAGTGGTGGTGGTGATTTAGTCACTAAGTCATGTCTAACTCCTTTGCAACCCCATGGGCCATAGCCCACCAGGCTCCCCTGTCCATGGGATTTCCCAGGCAAGAATACTGGAGTGGGTTGTCATTTCCTTCTCCATGGGATCTCCCCGACCCAAGGATCGAACCCACGTCTTCCGCTTGGCAGGAGGATTCTTTACCACTAAGTCCAATAAATACAGGTACAGATTGTATATCAGAACAATTCTGTGATTTTGAGGATTTCTTTCCAAAGAAAGAGATATCTTCTTACCACCCTTAAATATGAGCAGAATTTAAGAGATTGGACCAGGGAGAGCTGGATCACAGTCTAGCCCACTAGCTTGAGTAGGGACTGTATGCTTGGGATAATTACTTATAGTCCTTCAATCTTATGAATGATGATAATTAAAACTTATTTATTGCTTAATATGTAACAATGTGCTATATTCTCTGTGTGCATTATCTTGTTTAATTCTCTCCCAAAACAGTGAAGGAGATATGTTATCTCCATTTGACGGATATAGAGCAATAAATGCTTAGAATCCTTGAATTATTTGTTCAAAGTCACATAGTGAGAAATTGGCAAAAAAATGAAGATTTAACTCAGGACATAGATTCTTAGCTCTTTTTAACTTTATTTTAAGCCTCAGTTCAGTTCAGTTCAGTCACTTAGTTGTGTCCAACTCTTTGCGACCCCATGAATCACACCACACCAGGCCTCCCTGTCCATCACCATCTCCCGGAGTTCACTCAAACTCACGTCCATTGAGTTGGTGATGCCATCAAGCCATCTCATCCTTTTCCGTCCCCTTTTCCTCCTGCCCCCAATCCCTCCCAGCATCAGAGTCTTTTCTAATGAGTCAACTCTTTGCGTGAGGTGGCCAAAGTATTGGAGTTTCAGCTTTCACATCATTCCTTCCAAAGAAATCCCAGGGCTGATCTCCTTCAGAATGGACTGGTTGGATCTCCTTGCAGTCCAAGGGACTCTTAAGAGTCTTCTCCAACACCACAGTTCAAAAGCATCAATTCTTCAGCACTCAGCTTTCTTCACAGTCCAACTCTCGCATCCATACATGACCACTGGAAAAACCATAGCCTTGACTAAATGGACCTTTAGTTGGCAAAGTAATGTTTCTGCTTTTCAATGTGCTATCTAGGTTGGTACTTGTAGACAATTACTTTCTAGTAGTAAAAACAAATTGTACTTTAAGTTTGTGTATATTACGCCCTCCCTCCCCCCACCTGGCACTGTGGAAAACACTGATTTATCTTTGTACGTTGAACAATTCAAAGACAGTGTTTTTAACATTATAGATGTTAATAAATATTGTAGATAAATCAGTCTTTTAAAGCATAGGTTGGCGAACTATGGCTCACAAGCCACGTTCAGCCTGCAGCCTGTTTTTATGAGTGGTTTTATTGCAGCACAGCAGTGCCCGCTCATCCAGCTATTGTCCATACATTTTTGCACACAACAATGGAATTGAACAGCTGAGAAAGAGACCAGACGGCCACCAAAACATATTAACACTTGCTATCTGGCCCTTTACAAAGTTTGTGTAATCCTATTCTAAAGGAAAAAGAAGAAATGTATTTAGACGCTGGCAAACATATATTGAGTACTTCTCATTCTTACATGGTTAGAAAAATTTCAAAAGTGAGACATTGCAGTGGCTAATACCAATAACTGTGATTATTTAATTCATCTAGTCTTTCAGTATTGTAATTTTAATTGCCAGGAATTTTATGTGTTCTTTTTATTTTATTTTTTCTCTTTTGTGTTTTCTCACTGGAGGTACTTTATGTGCTTTATTTCACTGAATCCTCATTAGACCAGTTGGTAGAGATGAGCATCACTATTTTATTAGTAAAAGAAGTAGGAGTTAAAGATACTTGCCACTGTCCCACCAGAGGAACTGGAATCAGGACATAGCCATCTGCGACTCCAAACCCGGATTCTATTTTCCCACTGTAGTTTCAATCCATTCTCATGTGGCAAAAACATTCTGATTAATAGCTTATGAACATATAGTGCCCTTTATTTTAAAATACCAGCAATCATTTCTCACTGTTATCGCATAAATGAGAACATCCCATTAACACTTGAAAAATGTCAAGCCCTGAGAGGTCAGGTGACTGGTGCTCCCGGCCATGCAATGATTTACAGGAGGAAACGGGGAAAGGCAGCAGACCAGCAATTGAAGGCATTATTCCTTAGTGTCCCTGCATACTTTGTAACCTCAGTGTCACAGAATCTCAGGGTTGGACAGTTACTTAAAGATCATTTTGTTCAACCCCCTACCCGAGGCTTGAAATTGTCGTTAGCATCTCAGGGGACGTAGCAATCGGTCTCACATTGATGATGCATTTACTCAGGTCCAGAGATTGTGATGGATGTTTAATGTGCTCTACCCCATTTAATCTCTATAGCACCTCTGAGAGATGGGTATTAATTTCATAAGATAAGGAAACTCAGGCTCAGTAAGACCAAGTCATTTGCCCAAGGTCACACAACTGGTAAGTAGCGAAATTAAGATTGAAAGCCAGCACCATCCAACATAAAACCTGTCCTCTGTCCCCATCATCACTCCCATCAGCAACCCAGCAACACAGAGGTATTGATGGTCAACTCAGTGAGACTTTTTCTAACCTTTGAAAGACAGGGAAATTATAGGGGTGAGTGCTCTTAACACTTTGGAGGTGGGTGACAGTGAATACACTTTCTATTAAAATGAATATACACAGTTGGGAAGAACTAGTCACATAAAAGTCACTTAAAAAAGAAAAACTTCTCTCTTACCAGTTTATTATAAATAAGTGGTCAGCCATGCCTCTCTGGCCAATCGTTTCACAGAAAACCCACTCTATCCATGACTTTAGGCAAAACCAATCAGACACATCAACCACAGCTCAACACCCTCATAGTTTGGGCAAGGACAGGAATGATTTCAGGTCTCTGCTGGCTGTAACTCTGATGCCCTGTACCTATCTTGTATACCTGCATGAAAGTTGCTCAGTCGTGTCCCACTCTTTGTGACCCCATGGGCTGTAGTCCATGGAATTCTCCAGGCCAGGATACTGGAGTGGGTAGCCTTTCCTTTCTCCAGGAAATCTTTTCAACCCAGGAATAAAACCCACATCGCAGGCAGATTCTTTACCAGCTGAGCCACAAGGGAAGCCGAATACTGGAGTGGGTAGCCTATCCCTTATCCAGCAGATCTTCCCAGCCCAGGAATCAAACCAGGGTCTCCTGCATTGCAGGCAGATTCTTTACCAACTGAGCTATCAGAGAAGCCCACATACAGTAGTGAAATATGTGGGTAATATACCCACATATGGGTAGTGAAATATCACCGGGTAGGCACTACATTTTTGGAAGAGCTTAACTGCTATACTAGTTAAACATATCTTCAAGAGGACCCACCCAACCCACATCACTCACACACACACCCAAGAGCACTCCTCTCTCCATCTCTCTAACACAATGCTTTCTAGGTGATGGGTCCTGTTCAACATTGAATAACACATCATCTCCAACCCAGCCACTTGGCAGGTTTAGGCAAATGAGTGAGTATGTAAGTATGATAGAAACAGAAGGGCTGGGTAAATCAATCAATAAACAGTCATTGACATTATTGTGTGTTTCCTCGGAGCAGGCACTGTGGTGAGTGCTGCACATTCACATACTCCATGCAGCTACTTGTGAAATAGCACTTTTGTTGTCCCCAGTTCCAAATGAGAAAAGCTGGCCTTAGGATTAACTTGTTCAAGTCTACAGCAAGCCAAGATCTGGATCCTGAAAGCATATTTTAATAAAGAAATCACACAAATAAAGGATGTTAAAATGTATGCATACACACACACACAAATCAGAAAGCACGTACAAACCCGGAGGGAAGGTTCCCGGTTCCAGACAGACCCTGTACCTCCTGCTGTGACCTTTCAAGGAAATTATGCTTTTAGAGGAATCCCAGGACCTTCTGGTTCATTTCTGACATCTCGCTACCCCTCTACCCTGCTCCCAATTCCTCTCCATTTGTAGCATTTCTGACCCAGCTGTATCTTTTGACTTGCTTTTGTCCAGACCAAAAGTACTCATTTCTGGCTACCCTCCAGCCCCACTCCCACCTCTGTGGATAAGAGATGATGATGTAAGTTGTAGGCAACAAATAATAACAAGTATCTATTATGAAAACCACAGGCAGGCTACTTCTCTCCTGTAAGGTTATGTTTTACTTTAACTGTTGAGAAAACCATATGATGGTGTTTTCAATTGGATGTGGTCATCCAAGGAGCTGATTTTATAGCCTTAGCTATTCATCGAGTCAAAAATTATTATGGCTGCATTTTTTGTAAAGGCTGAATAATTTTATTGCCCTCAATGAGATTGGTAGCTGAGGAAGCCGAGGCAATGATGAAAATAATTAACTCACTGTGCTTCAGGGCACAAAGCAATCAAATATAGATGAATAGAAAGAAATTTTGCATTCCTCCCTGATTCTTTCGACCTCCTTCAACTACCCACTCCACCCACCAGAACTTGATACTACCCACCAGATGAAAAGATGGAGCAACTGTGCCTTTTACCCGTGGCTTAGTGAGCTGTGGGTGCCATAGCCAAACAGGATCTGATCCAGACAGCCAGATGCTGAGGTTCTGCCAAAGACCAGCTTTATTTCTTTGGCTCCCCTCCTCCTTTAGCTGAGTGTGAGGACTCCTAGTAGCATTATTTATTGTAATTAATTGTTTCACTTCACTGATCAAAAGCTGCTTCCAAATCTGATGCAAGGACAAGTACAGTCCCTGAAATTCATGAATCCTGACATTACAAGCCCCATAAACCTTCAATGAGGAAAAGCTGGACCTGTGTGCAGAAGTGCCCCTGATGTATTTTCCGGTCATTGTGGACTCTATCTGGGACCCTTCAATGTCTTCTCTTGCCTTCAAGCCCCCATGTGAAACAGCACTCTTCTGCCTTAAGCTGTGGCCATCTCTGCAAAACATGCTTTAAAAGAAAGGCATGCTTGTAATTGCAATGCATGCCACAATGCTCATTTCTAAATGATTAAAAAGAGCAAATTTGGTCCTCATGACATCAAGTGAGCTGTGGTACAATCTATACCATTATGATGGCATGCTACATAGGCAAATATAAGGCTTTACAAAATTCTATATCCATATTTAGTCTCTTTATCATAATTTAGACATTTTGAAATTTTTAGACTCTTCCTTTTCAATTCTTAAAGAAATGAAAAATAAATAAAATGGTCATCATCACTGGGGTAGGCATATAAGCTCTATGGGAGAGAAGTTAACTATATGGTTTCATAAGGACGATTCCAGATATACATTACACTGGCTGTCTTTTCACTTGTTCAGACTCTGCATGTAAACTCTAAGTGTCTGGAACGTAGTTTTGCTGTCTTATATATGCTTTCTTCATCTTCACAAATGCATAGCTTTCCCAGGGTTAATAATATTCAAGAACAATAGTTAACTTGAGCTCTCTTTTAGCCTCAAGCTTCCTGAGTGTGTATTCTCTTGTTAATTTGCTATTGAGCAGTACTCAGCACCTGCTCTTCCCAACAGGATTGTATCTCTTCCACCAGGCTAAACAGAAGGGTTTAGAAGGAAGATGAAGAGGTTCAATCAAAATGGGGGTATGACTTGAGGAGGTGGGAGGCTCAGCTTAGGACTCTGAAATCAGTAAGACATTCACTGCTCACATAGACTTCCCTTTTCTTCTTATACTTTAAGACCATTTTTATAGCCTTTACTGTAGCATTTCCTATGGGTTACTTGGATATCCTTTGACAGTGGTACCTTTCCTTCTTTCATTAAGAGGTGATTTCTTGAGAGGGAAGGCTGTGTGGCTGTGAAGAATTGCCCCTCCAATCCATGGATCACTAAATTTAGGAGTAGATTGCAGATTGTCAAGTAGAATAAAGTTACTTTTTAATAAAAGTGATCAGAAGTCTTTTGAAATTTTCCTTTCAGAAAAAAAAAATTGAATCTGCATTTACTTAGGGATATGAAAGATTTATACATATTTTTTTATATTTTCCTATGAAATGTAACTCAGAGATAAAGAACTTCATCTGCTCCTAGCTTAGATGTCCTTTTCTCAATGTATTGCCAAAAGTTATCTTTTCACTCAAAGTAAAATTCTTCTCTACAGGAGAAGAAAAATCTAATTCTCAACTGATTACATGATCATTTGTTGATTTTATATTAATAGTATAGCTGGAAAGACAGCTCAGAGTGTGGAAAGATGTAAAGTTATAAGGAAGGTCTAAGAAGTGCTTCCTATTTGGAAGGAGCTCTTACTTTTTTAAGAACATAATGATACATAAATGCATAGGATTACATATGCATGCATATGAATGCATAGGATTCATTCTAACACCTGTGTTTCCATGGTTCCCAGTCTTGAGGAATTGCAGCAAAATTCACACAGCCTCCCAAGCCAGAATACCAGGAGTCACCCTAGACTTTTTCTCTTTCATGCCCCAGAGCTAACTGGTCCAAAAGATTATAGGTTCTACCTTCTTAACATCTCTAAATTAACGTCATCCATAACATCTTCCTGCCTTAGTTCAGGCATCCATCAGTTCTTGCCTCAGTCCTTAGAACAGTCTCCTAATTATTCTTCTTATGTTAAAACTTGAATATCTTCACCTCCCCAATCTATCTTCTGCTCTACAACCAGGCTGATCTTTCTTAGATAAAGTTTAATTGACTCTGCAATTTCCTTACTTAAGCAGGATTAAATGTAGATACATTCACTTAATATATAAGGCCCTTAATAATTTGCTCTCTCTCTGATTTTCTAATTCACCCTTTGCCATTCCCTAATAATCTATAAATGTCCAGAGGATGGGATCAACATCTTCTGGGGCAGCTCTGTGTCTATTAATACTTGCCAAAGGATGCTGAACACAGTAGGTGTTGATAACTTGGAATAAATAAACCCTCTGCTCCAATAAGTGCTCTCAGTCATGTCCGATTCTTTGCAAACCCTACAGGCTACCCCTGTAGCCTGCCAGGCTCCCCTGTCCATGGAATTCTCCTGGCAAGAATACTGGACAGGTTGCCATTACCTGCTCCAATAAAGTGAACCAATTTGTTATTTAATGAATGGCCCCTATTGGTGCTATTTTTGAGCCTTTGACCATGCTTTTTCCTCTCCTTACAATGTTTTTAAGAACAAATTCAATTCAAGGGAACCATCTTCCAGAAGGTCTTGCCTGTTCCCCTTGACTGGTTAAGATGTGTTGTGCTACCATACCCTTCCAGGTTAGCTCTGTTAAAGAAATGGCTGTGCTTTCTGTGATAACAGATTCATTTCTCTCTAGCTTCCTCTCATCTGAATGCTCCTTTATTCAGCAGGGCCCATGTTTTATTTGCTTTCTATACCAGGTGTCATCGTTGTACTTGGTTTGAAGTCAGCACTTTATGGATGCCTAATAAACCTATCAATGCATTGTATGATTGTACAAAAGCATCAGATCAGATCAGTCGCTCAGTCGTGTCCGACTCTTTGCGACCCCATGAATCGCAGATGCCAGGCCTCCCTGTCCAATACCAACTCCTGGAGTTCACTGAGACTCACATCCATTGAGTCAGTGATTCCATCCAGCCATCTCATCCTCTGTCGTCCCCTTCTCCTCCTGCCCCCAATCCCTCCCAGCATCAGAGTTTTTTCCAATGAGTCAACTCTTCACATGAGGTGGCCAAAGTTCTGGAGTTTCAGCTTTAGCATCATTCCTTCCAAAGAAATCCCAAGGCTGATCTCCTTCAGAATGGACTGGTTGGATCTCCTTGCAGTCCAACGGACTCTCAAGAGTCTTCTCCAACACCACAGTTCAAAAGCATCAATTCTTCAGCACTCAGCCTTCTTCACAGTCCAACTCTCACATCCATACATGACCACAGGGAAAAACCATAGCCTTGACTAGACGGACCTTTGTTGGCAAAGTGATGTCTCTGCTTTTGAATATGTTATCTAGGTTGGTCATAACTTTCCTTCCAAGAGTAAGCGTCTTTTAATTTCATGGCTGCAGTCACCATCTGCAGTGATTTTGGAGCCCCAAAAAAAGAAAGTCTGACACTGTTTCCACTGTTTCCCCATCTATTTCCCATGAAGTGATGGGACTGGATGCCATGATCTTCGTTTTCTGAATGTTGAGCTTTAAGCCAACTTTTTCACTCTCCACTTTCACTTTCATCAAGAGGCTTTTTAGTTTCTCTTCACTTTCTGCCATAAGGGCTGT
>NW_011495025.1:7832864-7852311 GCF_000754665.1 Bison bison bison | reverse complement strand
ACTCTCCACTTTCACTTTCATCAAGAGGCTTTTTAGTTTCTCTTCACTTTCTGCCATAAGGGTGGTGTCATCTGCATATCTGAGGTTATTGATGTTTCTCCCGGCAATCTTGATTCCAGCTTGTGTTTCTTCCAGCCCAGTGTTTCTCATGATGTACTTTGTATATAAGTTAAATAAGAAGGGTGACAATAAACAGCCTTGATGAACTCCTTTTCCTATTTGGAACCAGTCTGTTGTTCCATGTCCAGTTCTAGCTGTTGCTTTCTGACCTGCATACAAATTTCTCAAGAGGCAGGTCAGGTGGTCTGGTATTCCCATCTCTTTCAGAATTTTCCAGTTTATTGTGATCCACACAGTCAAAGGCTTTGGCATAGTCAATAAAGCAGAAATAGATGTTTTTCTGGAACTCTCTTGCTTTTTCGATGATCCAGCAGATGTTGGCAATTTGATCTCTGGTTCCTCTGCCTTTTCTAAAACCAGCTTAACTCACTGTTACAAAAGCATAACAGTGAGTAAATAAATTAATAGATATACTGAACTGAATGGCTACACAAGGCAGGGCATACTATTAAATGTAGGCATGTGAAGAAGGGTACAATTTCCTAGGAGGAAGATTTCTCTCTTAGGTCTTTGGAGATGACTTCCATGTTAGTGTTAAAGGGACTTTCTGGTGTGAAGGTCAGTAATTACTACTTTTTCTTCCGTTCAATTTATTATGATATAGTTAATCTTTCTCTAAATATTTACAAGGTTATTATATAACTCAATATTCAAAAGTGCTGCACTCAATATGCCATCAAATCAGAAAACTCAGCAGTGGCCACAGGATTGGAAATGGTCAGTTTTGATTCCAATCCCAAAGAAAGGCAATGCCAAAGAAGGCTTAAACTACTGCACAATTGCACTCATCTCACATGCTAGCAAAGTAATGCTCAAAATTCTCCAAGTCAGGCTTTAACAATACATGAACCATGAACTTCCAGATGTTCAAGATGGATCTAGAAAAGGCAGAGGAACAAGAGATCAAATTGCCAACATCCATTGGATCATCAAAAAGCAAGAGAGTTACAGAAAAACATATACTTCTGCTTTATTGACTATGCCAAAGCATCTGACTGTGTGGATCACAACAAACTCTGGAAAATTTTTCAACAGACAGGAATACCAGACCACCTGACCTGCCTCCTGAGAAATCTGTATGCAGGTCAAGAAGCAACAGTTAGAACTGGACATGGAACAACCGACTGGTTCCAAATCAGGAAAGGAGTACGTCAAGGCTGTATATTCTCACCCTGCTTATTTAACTTATATGTAGATACATTATGTGAAATGCTGGACTGGATGAAGCAAAAGCTGTGATCAAGATTGCCGGGAGAAATATCAATCATTTCAGATATGCAGATGACACCACCCTTGTGGCAGAAAGCGAAGAGGAACTAAAGAGCCTCTTGATGAACGTGAAAGAGGAGAGTGAAAAAGTTGGCTTAAAACTTAACATTCTGAAAACTAAGATCATGGTATCTAGTCCCATCACTTCATGGCAAATAGATGGAGAAACAATGGGAACAGTGACAGACTTTATTTTCTTGGGCTCCAATCACTGCAGATAGTGACTGCAGCCATGAAATTCAAAGAAGCTTACTCCTTGGAAGGAAAGTTATGACCAAACTAGACAGTATATTAAAAAGCAGAGACATTACTTTGCCATCCAAAATCCATCTAGTCAGAGCTGTGGTTTTTCCAGTAGTCATGTATGGATGTGAGAGTTGGACTATAAAGAAAGCTGAG
The DNA here is from genome assembly GCF_000754665.1 of Bison bison bison. NCBI lineage: Eukaryota > Metazoa > Chordata > Mammalia > Artiodactyla > Bovidae > Bison > Bison bison. Next base: position 7,850,523 of record NW_011495025.1, on the reverse strand, counting down.
CACTGAAGTTTTGATGCTTTTGAACTGTGGTGTCGGAGACTCTTGAGAGTCCCTTGGACAGCAAGAAGACCCAACCAGTCCATCCTAAAGGAAATCAGTCCTGAATTTTCATTGCAAGGACTGATGCTGAAGCTGAAACTAATACTTTGGCCAGCTGATGTGAAGAGCTGACTCATTGGAAAAGACCCTGATGCTGGGAAAGATTGAAGGCGGGAGGAGAAGGGGATGACAGAGGATGAAATGGTTGGATGGCATCATCAACTCAATGGACATGAGTTTGTGTAGGCTCCGGGATTTGGTAATGGACAAGGAAGGCTGTCGTGCTGCAGTCCGTGGGTTGCAAAGAGTCAAACATGACTAAGCGACTGAACTGGTGTAAATTTAACAAATTAAATATTCCCCCACATTCAAATTGATTATATATTCCTCAAGTCAAAAGTGTAAAATTCGGATAAATGCTGCAAAAAGCAAATATAAAATAATATAGTGAATACAGAATAATTAGTACTCAGGGTGGCTAATCCCTGTCACTATTCAACCCTCAAATAAGCATCATTTCTCAGATAGGTTTCTTTGATCAGCAGTCTTCATCACTTTCTCTCATGGTCCCATGAAATTCCCTTCAAGTATTAATTGAACTTGTACTTATATTTTTGCTTGCTTGCCTTACTGTTTATCATCTCTCCATATCAGGTCCATATAAATCCCACAAGAGCAGAGGTAACATTTACTTAGTTTAGCTCTAAATACGTAGTACCTAACGCAGCACCTGCATACAGTCCGCAGTCAGTGACTGTTCATTAAATGATTACATGTACTTGTTTAATGCCTATAAACTCTCTGCAGGTAGACATGATTTTAATTTTGTCACTGCCACCTTACACACACACACACACACACACACACCTGGTATATATTAATAGATGGTTCTAATAACTGTTTGGTTAAGAATACTAAACAGCCTTCTAAAACATCTCCCTGTATATGACCTTGAAGCCCTTCAAGCCATTTTCCACAATGCAGTCAAAATGATCTTGGAAAAATGCAAAATTTGTGATAACAACCCCCTGCTTATTAGTGTCTCTCCTTGATTATATCCCAAAATTCTTATCAAAGCCCACAAAACTCACCTTTCTTATCTCAGGACACACTCTCTCTCTCTTTCTTGGTCCTCATCACACAGCTGTCTCATCACTCTGTGAAGTGGGCCTGGGCGCTTCTTCTCTAGGACTTCCTTGCTGGGGCCTTATTCATGTATGCTTTTCCCTTCCCATTCTCGTCTTTGCTGTCCTTAAGTTCACATCATAGAATAATATCATTTCCTCTGTGAAGGCTTTCGTGAATGCCCCAACCCATTATTAGAAAAGCTCAGATTCCCTCTGTCATATGCTTTCTTAGCTCTTTATACTTCTATACCTAGCATTCACCACAGTATAACCAAACACCAAATCTGTAGTTGGTTGATTCAACTCTGTCCTTTTAGAAACTGAAATCCACAAGTCCAGTTATATTAATATATCATTTTCATTCACCCCACATTTTCTAGCAGTTCTCAGTGTTTTATCCAGTGCATGGTATCAGTTATTGTTTACTGAAAGACTAACTGAATGAATGGATCTGATTTGGGGCATTAACTGCTATTTAGGATCCCCTGGTAGCTCAAATGGTAAAGAGTCTGCCTGAAATGCAGGAGATCCGGGTTCTAACTCTGGGTCAGGAAGATCCCCTAGAGAAGGAAATGGCAACCCACTCCAGTATTCTTGTCTGGAAAATCCCATGGATGAAAGAGCCTGGTGGGCTACAGTCCATGGGGTCACAAAGAGTAGGACATGACTGAGTGACATGATCAACTGCTATTTGATTTTGAGTTAAAGATCATTCACATTTGAACACCCTGCTCATCAGCATCACTTGTACTTATAAATTCCATCTTTCTTGTTTATAGCTTAATAGCTATGGCAGAAAAGATAATCATTCAAAGAGCCTAATTAACCACTATACCACCCCTGTTCCCAAGCCATCATTTTTAAGTTTTCCAAAACATCTACTTTTTCATTCTTCTCTTTTCTTGATAAAGAATTCACTGTTTCTTCTAAACTTTCACTAATATATTAAAGCAATGAAATTCCTTTCAGTATGTCATTCACTTTTCTGAGGTCACATGGCACTGAATACTGAACACAGCCCTCTGGGTATGATCTGATTCTACACAGAAGAGGGCTAAGTCCACCTTCATATGAGACGCTATAACTGATTTAATCAGAGAACTCATTCCAATGACCAAAGGTGATAAAATGCCCAATGCACTGAGTGAATTCCTACATTTTTAGTTATTAAAATTTTAATGCCATTACCCTTTGGCCTTACTTTAGAGATAAAGTTTAAGAAATCAACAACAAAATGGGAAATTTTCAAAAAGAAAATCTCTCAATCTCTATAATCTTTGGATCAAGATATTTCTAATTTAAATCATTAATTTTTTTAGATCTGCAACATATTTTAAGGCATAATGTAGCTATTTTACTTTATTTTCAAAGGAAACATCAGTAAGTATGACACATCTCTTTAAAATCATGGCTGTTTCATGCCTTATTCTCATTTTGTACATTAGTCAAGGTAAGATACACTAAGTGTTTTCCTGAATCAAAGTCCAAGGTAAACCCTCAGGCTCACAAGTTTTCAGATAAAATATTTTTAATAATTAAAATGCTTAAGAAGAGAAAGGGAAAAACAAGAAGTGGAAGGAAGGGAAAGAGATAAAGACAAAAATAGGGGGAGAGGAAAGGAGAGAGAAAAACTCGGTACTATGAGTATATGAAAAAGAATTAGAATTGCCATCGTTCCACCACATAGCCACATCTTCTAGAGATTATTTAACCTTATTAGTACCTGTCTTTCATAATATCAGATGCCTTGGCATCAATAGTTAAAGACAACACTTTGAGATATTTTCTGATATAGAAAGAAAAGTGAGAGTCCTTCAGTCATGTCTGACTCTTTGTGACCCCATGGACTATATAGTCCATGGAATTCTCCAGGCCAGAATACTGGAGTGGGTAGCCTTTCCATTCTCCAGGGGATCTTCCCAACCCAGGGATGAAACCCAGGTCTCCCACACTGCAGGCGGATTCTTTACCAGCTGAGCCACAAGAGAAGATCAAGAATACTGGAGTGGGTAGCCTATCCCTTCTCCAGGGTGTCTTCCCAACCCAGGAACCAAACTGGGGTCTCCTGCTTTGCAGGCATATTCTTTACCAAGTGAGCTAATTAGGGAAGGTATATTTTTTGGCGATGTATTTGGTAGCATATTATATGTACATGCTAATTCATATACCTTATTTCACGTGTAATATATTATTCTCCTTTTTTTTTTCTCCCTAAATCTCAGTACCTATTTTAAAAAGGCTTTGGAAATATTTTTCTCTGATGCAAAAATTGTGATATGTTACAATATAAAAAGAAAAGTCATTTTTCAACAGAGATACATTCAATGCTCTGAGCATCCTCTTTACAGGGCTTATTAAATTTATTACAGATTCCTTTTTTTTAAAATCCTTTTTTATTCTTACCATGTCTATCTTTTATTTTCTCTTCTAATTTCTTATCCACCTATACTTTGCTTTTCTTTTTACATGACAAAGCTTATGAACTACCAAAGTGAACTTAAACTTACAAGGTCTCTACCTCTCAGTTCAGCAAGACAATCTGGCAGTGATAATAATAGATATTTAAAAGCATAAATCATAATCATATATCCATGAGAAATGAGAAGTAAGACATTGTTTATGGAAGAAGAGCTTTTTATATGACACCGTCCCATTAAATACGCCTCTTACCCCCCAGCTATATCACTACAGAGATAGCATTTGTCATCTATGAAGACCAAAAAGGGCTTCCCTGGTAGTTCAGCTGGTAAACAGTTCCAAGACTGTATAGATGCCTCATCTCTCTCTGTGCCTCTATGTTATTTATCAAAAGCATGAGGATGAGGAACTTCAAAGGGAATTCCTGTCTCAGATCAGCTCAGTGGGAGGCTGAGGGAGACAAGAAACAAGCTCTCGAATGGTATTTATTGAGTGCCAAATGTTTCCTCAACACTGTACAATATACAGGGAAAGACATGGTCCATGCCCCATGGGGTTACCATCTAAATAGGACTGATGAGATGAGGCATAATTGGCTGAATTCTTACTCTGTGTTGATGACTTCACTATGGGAACCCAAATCATCCTCTGTGGAGATTGGTGCTATTCACCAAACCTTAACAAGCGCGTTATGTCCTCTGAGAGCCTGGCACCGTCAGCCCATCAGGAGGGAGAGCTCTGTGTTTGTCATAACTGCTTCTCGTATTCAGTATCTCACCAGACACAGTCTTCAATGGCCTCAGCAGCAGTGGGATGTCAATAGAAGGCTTTGTGGATGATCCAGGAGAATCAGGAAGACCCTTGTCCTGGAGACAAAGCTCAGCCTAATACTTCTAGAATTGCTCTCCTGGCTGCCATTTTCAACATATCGCTTCAATGGTTATAGCTCCCCAGTGGCTCCCCTGTTTCTTCCTACATTCAATGGGGACCTCTGAACACTGCCGCAGATTTGATCCTATCCTCCCGATCGTCAGATTATACCCTGTGGCCAGCCTTGCAGTCTCTCCTTCTGCATATCCCAGCCAAGGGGCCTCACAAGCCAAGGAAAAACTATTTCTTCTTCTCCCTAAGACAACACTGATCTCTTTCTATAAACCTGTCCTGAGAAACTAAAATTAATCCAGTCTGTGTAATCTCATCTGCCATCTCACAACTGACTTTTAATAGTGTGATTCTTCATTTCTAAATCTTAATCTATTTTTATCTATTTTGAGTTTTAATTTTATCTTATAAATATTATATCTAGAGCTATGGCTGATGAATGTGTAAATACAATAAAACCTATAGAAAGCTCCCATGGTAGAATTCAGGAATTATTTTATTTTCTGAGCATTTCATTTCTGAGTGATTTTTTTTTTTTTTTTACTCTCTACTACTTTAATTCTAAAATTTATGCATTATCCTCTGGGGTTTTTATTAATCTTTAAATATAACTGAGATAGGTGTAAGAACTGTGGGTTAGTATAAGCCAGAGAGGGGAGAAAGTCCAAGACTATTCTAACTCTTTAAATCCTAGAGCCTCTGAAGTTGCCTGAACTCAGATCACTCAACTGCCAGAGCTCCCAGAAATGTGACCAGTGAAGCTGCCCTGTATCTAACAATAGGCTGTATCTTTGACTAACCGATATGTTAAGCAATTAACTGGGTAAAGTCATAAGCAAAGGGCTTACATCAATACAATCAGAAAAAAAAAAATCAGAAGAATTCATCTGATCACTCAAAAAATACACAGTGAGACTCAAACAGGTGCCTTTTACAGTCTTTCAGGGTATTGATTTTTTTTTCCATTAAGAGAATTTTGTAAAGATCGAAATAAATGGACATCTGAAGGTGCAATGTCTGATAAATACAGCAGATGAATCAGAACTTCCCAGACAAGCTGTAACAGTTTTTGCCTGGTCATCAAAGAAACATGTGGTCTTCCTGTATCCCGATGGAAGGCTGTGCATTTTCTGGTGACTAATTCTGGGAGCTTTTCGTTGAGTGCTGCTTTCAGTTGGTCTAATAGGGAGCAGTATTTGTTGGAATTAATCATTTTGTTTTCCTACATATTTAAATCCCATTAAGCTGCCCTCAACATCTGCTAACCATAAATAAAACAACCCTGCAGCTATAAAAGATCCCAAATGGCTGCTGCCCTTTGGAGCTCTCTGAACCAGAAAATCCCTACCTTGTGGCTGAGTAAGGTCACCTGGATATGTAAGCTGCCTCTCTGATTTCTCCTTCTCCATCCTGAGCTCCCCTCTGCCCACTGGTTGTTGCATCTGGAAGGTTTATTGCTGAGAGGGAGCCTGTCCAAGGACTGCCCAAACAAAGCTCGTGGTCTTATTTCTTCATTGATGGACCCCTAAGTCCCTGAACTTCCACATCTCCTATTCAAGTCATCAAGACACACCTTGCCCCACCCCAGTCAATCCATTCTCTACACAATGGCCAGATTGACTTTTCTTAAATGTAAATTACACAATGTCACTTCCCTATTTTAAAAATGCCAAGAGCTTCCCGCCTCATCTAGAGTAAAATAAAAATATTTTACTATGGTTTTAACTCTCCTATGGGATCTAGCCGCTGTCTACCACTCTGAATTTACCTTGTACCATTCATCTTGCTCATCATCCTCATGCTGTATTTTTCTTCTTCTTCTTACACTAACACACCAAGTTTATTCTTGATTTTAGGACGTCTACATCTACCTCACCTGGAGAGCTCTTGCCTAGATACAGCAGTTACATGCATGCTTCCTTCTTATTTGACAGGTTTGGATTACTTTAAGGGCTTCCCTGGTAGCTCAGCTGGTAAAGAATCTGCCTGCAATGCAGGAGACAACGGTTCAGTTCCTGGGTCAGGAAGATCCCCTGGAGAAGGGATAGGCTACCCACTCCAGTGTTCTTAGGCTTCCCTAGTGGCTCATTGGCGGAGAAGGCATTGGCACCCCACTCCAGTACTCTTGCCTGGAAAATCCTATGGACAGAGGAGCCTGGTATGCTGCAGTCCATGGGGTCACTGAGGGTCGGACATGACTGAGCGACTTCATTTTCACTTTTCACTTTTCACTTTCATGCATTGGAGAAGGAAATGGCAACCCACTCCAGTGTTCTTGCCTGGAGAAACCCAGGGACGGAGGAGCCTGATGGGCTGCCGTCTATGGGGTCGCACAGAGTCGGACACGACTGAAGTGACTTAGCAGTGGCTCATCGGAGAAGGCAATGGCACCCCACTCCAGTACTCTTACCTGGAAAATCCCATGGACGGAGGAGCCTGGAAGGCTGCGGTCCATGGGTTCGCTGAGGGTCGGACACAACTGAGTGACTTCGCTTTCCCTTTTCACTTTCATGCATTGGAGAAGGAAATGGCAACCCACTCCAGTATTCTTGCCTGGAGAATCCCCATGGACAGAAGAGCCTGGCAGGCTATAGTACATGGTCACAAAGAGTCTGATACAACTGAGTGACTAAGCACAGATTACTATAACTTCTTCCCATTTTATTATACTTTAAAAATTCTTATTACTTATAAATAAAAATAGTATTTTATTACTTTAATTTATTATTCTAATTTTTATATTTTTATAGTTATTTATTTATTTTGCCTCTCCACAATATATTATATTTTCATCAGAGCAGAAATCTAGTCTATTTTATTTAGGATTATCATCCCAATGCCTAGCATAAAGTGGGAGTTTAGTAAATAATTACTAGACACATGAATCTGTCCTAAATACAGCCAAACAGTGCCCTGAACATACAATCATGACACTCAGATTATGGGAAGTAATCAAATCCAATGTTCTACTCCTTTGATTTCATCTTGTTAAACAACATACAGTTTCTATAACTCAGAGCGTAGGTATTTGCTCTTCCTTCTGTGGTACATTCTTCCATCTCTTTACAATTAGCTGGCTAGTTCTCCTTCACTTGAGCTTTCCACTCCCAAACTCAATTGGAGATCCTCCTCAAAATGCCCATATTCACTCCCATCATAGTACTTATGACATTCTATTGTCATTCCCTGCTTTCTGGTTTATTTCCTCCGTTAAATTCCACACTTCTTGAAGCAGAGAACATGCATGTTTGTTTATCTTTTCTCAAGTATCTATTATGCGCCTGACTCTTGTTATCATTACAATAATTTTTGTAGCTATTAAAAACAGATAAATTTTACTCTTGATCTTCTTAAATCAGTTCATGTGTTAAATTTTCTGGATCATATAAAAGAAATATCAATAGAATAGGAGATGAGAGCTCTGGAAGCAAATCATATAAGAAAGTCTTGAAAAAATTAGGGACATTCAATTCAGAGAGGTATAGCCAGATGGGCTTCCCTAGTAGCTCAGCTGGTAAAGAAGATCCCTGCAATGCAGGAGAACCCAGTTCAATACCTGGGTTCGGAAGATCTGATGGAGAAGGGATAGGCTACCCACTCCAGTATTCTTGGGCTTCCCTGGTGGCTCAGACGGTAAAGAATCCACCTGCATGAGGGAGATCTGGGTTCCATCCCCCGGGTTGGGAAGATCCCCTGGAGAAGGGAAAGGCTACCCACTCCAGAATTCCGGCCTGGAGAATTCCACGGACAGAGGAGCCATGAGTTTGCAAAGAATCAGACACGACGGAGTAACTTTCTCTATAGCCCAGAAGAACATGAGGTACTTTTTCTAACATCCAAACTTACCATCTGAAAGAGGCTGACAATTATGATGGTATGGAGAAAAGACAGGGTATCACAAGGCTTTAGCTATGACGCTAGTTTCAATGGTCAGAAGAATTTAACAGAATTGTCCAACTTTCTCTTCAAAATAGTTTCACTCTGTTTCTTAGTTTCACTCTCTTTTTTTTGTTGAAAGAATGAATAAAGAAATGGAAGAATTCTACTAGTAGTATAAATTAAGTAGAAAGATAATCAGCTGACAATGAATAATTGTGACTAAAGATCACCAATGAGATTTTCTTGAAAAGAAAATATTTTCTATTAATTGAAAGTTAAATTATTGCCTAAACAGGAAATATGTTAAAAAAGTGAAACAAGTTAAATACCAGTGTGAAGCGGTAAGCCTAATGTAGATTATAGGGTATGTTACAGGAAAAGACTCAGTTTCCTCAACAAACCATCATAAATGAAAAGGCAAATTGAGTAGGGGATCATCTTCTATTACAGAATAATATAAACTTATGACAAAGAACAACCAAATGCAATAAGTAAATCTTGTTTGAATACTAAATTTTAAGGACTTCTTTGGGACAACTGAGAAAATTTGAATATGAATTATTTATTCTTTACTATGAAGAAATTAAGGTTATTAATGTTAATTTCATTAGGTGTGATAATTGCATGATGGTTATGTAAAAAAGACTAGTTAGATGTGTATACTGAAGTGATAAATGGAATATTACCTTTCATGTCAGTAAACAAAGGATGTCACAGTCATCAGTGATTACAGTCACCACCTGTGAGCTGGTGAGCCCTGAGGGAATTCAGAATGTGAAAACCCAGGATACCGGCACTAGATAACTGAGGTGCATAGCGGAGCTGGAACAAATTATTTCAGACTGTTGCATCTTTCCATACAAAGAAAAGTGCTAGATTCCTTAACTTGAGATATCTGGCTTTCTTTAATGAACAATCATTTTTTGACATTCAGAGTACCTGCCCTTTGTTGCAAAGCTTCTGTATAACCTGGCTCCTCCCCTCACCTCCATGGGGTAGTTATCTCAGGGTTACTTGAGATGCTGCCTCCTGGGCTTTAAGTCTCCCAAGTTTCCACTGAATAAAATATAACTATCAACTTTTAGATTGTGAACATTTTCTTAGTCAACATCAGTATTTATGAGTGAAATGATAGTGTTCTGGATTTGCTTTTTTAAAAAAGCTTTGTACCCAAAACAGGGGAAAGTAGGTGGATAGATGACATTAGCTTGGTAACGTCTTGATGGATTTTGAATCTGAGTAACAAACACAAGAGTATTGGTTATATCTTTCTTTCCAGTTTTGTTTGTTTGAACTTTTTCATAATAAAAATTTTAAATCTCATATAACATAGAAAATGAAAATAACTTATAAAATATGTTCCTAGATCTAACCCTTTTAACTGAAATTGTTCCTTACCTAATGAAAGAACAAATAAAGGGGGTGCTAAACTTTCTACAAAGTACAGATTCTATGATGTAGCCCATTGGATGCCTTTTGGTTCCTCCGTGTGTGTTACATACTATATGTGTATATATACATACACATATAATATGCTTTATATGTGCATAATATATGTGTATATTTAGTTCATAAAATAATTCAAATCTTTTTCCTTAAATCCAATTTCTGACACTTTCGTCTTTTGTTTTCTGAATACACATGAATGGGATGAATTACCTTAAACTATTCCAGTTATTTTTGGTGCATAACACAAGAGAGCTGAGTGCATTATTACATTTAGTTGATTTTAGCCTTCACCCCCAAGTTGCCCCCAAAAGCCACCCTGCGGGGATTGCGAAGCCATCTGTTTCACATTCACTCTGCTCACGGTGCCGTGTTCTATTTCAGCTTTCTGTGCTCTAGGTCCGATTGATGATATTCGAGGTAGCTGCGACCCATAGTGATGAGGATCGCAGAAGATGATGGGCTCGTTAAGCACATCTCATTTTAGATAAACTGCAAGTGGCATTTTGTTTATATGGTTCATTTCGCCAACAAATTAGATTTCAAATTGATTGCTCTCCAAAATGGCTTTGTTCATCAATTCTGAGACCAGGCAATTACAATCAGAACCCTAGTAATTAATGGTGTCCCACATTTAAAATGTTTTTTAAACAGTAAGGCATTCATGAATTTCCACAGAATGTAAAATCTATTCTTGACTTTTAATCTCACTCAAGCACTATACAGTGTAGAAATGAAATCCTTGTCTTTGCACAGATTTACTATGGAGAAAAAAGAAGCTATAACTGCCCAGAAAAGGAAACTATCAACCATTAGATCCCTTTATCATGAAATAAGTGAAAGTCCAGCAGAATATGAATAAAAAGTATAACATCATGCACCATGGGGACCACTGGTATTGGATTGTGGTTGAATATTATTTGGGTCACTACTCAAAAAACAATTTTTAGTATGCAGCTCTTAAAAAAAAATTAATACACTAGGTATGTAACTTAGTAGAGTTATTTTTCATTCCTCAATTTCATTTTTAACCGTAAGGTTATGTTTTATGTTGTATATCTGAAATTAAATTAGAAATTGAAGAAGGGTGATAAGAAGCCTTCATGGGTCTTTCTTAAACTTTCACCAGTCAAAGTTTATAGGAATTAGCTACAGCTTTTTCTACCAGCAATGGCACAGTATTTCTGAATGTTTGTAGAATCATTGTGTTGTTGCTGTGCTTAGTTGCTAAGCCATACCAACTATTTGCAAAGCCATGGATTGTAGCCCACCAGGCTCCTCTGTCCATGGATTTCCCAGGCAAGAACACTGGAATGGGATGCCATTTCCTCCTCCAGAGGCTCTTCCCGACCCAGGGATTGAACCTGTGTCTCCTGCATTTCCTTCATCGGTGGAATCATTATTGGTTTTCAATTGTACTTATACCACTAACATCCTGATGAGTTTTGGATACTTTTCACAATCTTTCTTTTGCAAAATAAAACATAAATTCAGATAACTACATCAATCAAATGTATAGTTTAATTAATTATGATCACCACCCAGGAAACCAACCAGGGCAACAAATAGCCTTTTGTTATTTGAAAAATTCCTTTTATCAGCCCCCTTCCTATCATATCCTATGCTTCTTCTTATTTTCCCCTACTATCCTGACTTTTATAGAAATCATTTCTCTACACTAAAAAAAAGTTAAATTACCCAAATGAGCATCCCTCAACTTGAATTCAGCCACTCATTTAGATATAGGAAACATTATTTCACAGCTCCAGATTCTAACCTAGAAAGCTGTAAAACTCAGATCATTTAGCTCCCAGATGTGTTCATGTGTATGTGGACATAGCTCAGCCAAGAGATGGTCACCACGCTCTTGTTTATTCCATCGCCTTACCTAGAAAGGTAAGATGGCTTGCAGAGAAGATACCGAAGAGGAAACAATCAGGATCCATAGGAAAAGGAAAATATCATGAAAGTCTTGTATAAAACAGCAACACAATTAATTCAATATTAATTGATACACTTTGAAGGGAAAATCATGAAGAAGACCCTCACTATTCTAGCTAGTTGTAAAAACATCAATTCAAAAATCAAAGACTTTCTTTCTTGAGCGTGTTCTCTAGACTCTCCAGGCTCCTGACCGTTCTGCTTTTTACCTCAGCTCTGGCTCTAATGGACACAGTAGCATTTGGCAAGCTGCTTGAAAAATTGGGATCTGTATTCTAGAAAGAATAGATCACCTTTGAACTTAAACCTCTCTATATACTGTAAAGACAGAGAAACAAATTTTAAACAGAATAATTTTCTCAAGGTCAAAATCACAGAAACAGTTCTGATTCTAGTCTCAGTTTTTTTGACCAACCCAAGTAGATTCTCTCCAGTAACATTGCACTTACTCCATTATTTCCCTGATTCAAAGTCTTGTCATAGTCTCTCATGCCTACTGTATAGGCCTTCTTATTCAATGTCAGTCCTCTGCATTATTTGGCAGGTGAGATCATGCTTTTCTCCATTGGCTTCTTTTTCAGAAGGGAAGGGTATTTTAGCAGCCTTCTCTCTGTTTAATGAGAGGAGATCCTGAGGTGGATTCTTTCATTATTGAGCAGAATGGTAAGCATAAGACAACAAGTAGGAAGAGCACTGGGACTCTGGGTAGAGGTGGGATGCTGGAGTTCACCAGAAAAGGAGGATGGTGGATCCAGAGGGTTAGGCTTGTGGAAGAGTGGAGAGATAACAGTGGTTACCATCAGAAAAGAGATTTGGGGAAGATTACACAGTGGCCCTGTTATCTGACAGATAGAGTGCCTGATGAACTATGGACAGAGGTTCGTGACACTGTACAGGAGACAGGGATCAAGAACATCCACATGGAAAAGAAATGCAAAAAAGCAAAATGGCTGTCTGAGGAGGCCGTTCAAATAGCTGTGAAAAGAAGAGAAGCGAGAAGCAAAGGAGAAAAGGAAAGATACAAGCATCTGAATGCAGAGTTCCAAAGAATAGAAAGGAGAGATAAGAAAGCTGTCCTCAGCAATCAATGCAAAGAAATAGAGGAAAACAACAGAATGGGAAAGACTAGAGATCTCTTTAAGGAAATTAGAAATACCAAGGGAAGATTTCATGCAAAGATGGACTCAATAAAGGACAAAAATGGTATGGACCTAACAGAAGCAGAAGATATTAAGAAGAGATGGCAAGAATACACAGAAGAACTGTACAAAAAAGATCTTCATGACCCAGATAATCACAATGGTGTGATCACTCACCTAGAGCCAGACATCCTGGAATGTGAAGTCAAGTGGGCCTTAGAAAGCATCACTATGAACAAAACTACTGGAGGTGATGGAATTCCAGTGGAGCTATTTCAAATCCTGAAAGATGATGCTGTGAAAGTGCTGCACTCAGTATGCCAACAAATTTGGAAAACTCAGCAGTGGCCACAGGACTGGAAATGGTCAGTTTTCATTCAATCCCAAAGAAACGCAATGCCAAAGAATGTTCAAACTACCACACAATTGCACTCATTTCACATGCTAGTAAAGTAATGCTCAAAATTCTCCAAGTCAGGCTTCAGCAATACGTGAACTGTGAGCTTCCAGATGTTCAAGCTGGTTTTAGAAAAGGCAGAGGAACCAGAGATCAAGTTGCCAACATCCGCTGGATCATGGAAATAGCAAGAGAGTTCCAGAAAAACATCTATTTCTGCTTTATTGACTATGCCACAGCCTTTGACTCTGCCACAGCCTTTGACTCTGTGGATCACAATAAACGGTGGAAAATTCTGAAAGAGATGAGAATACCAGACCACCTGACCTGCCTCTTGAGAAACCTATATACAGGTCAGGAAGCAACAGTTAGAACTGGACACAAACAACAGACTGGTTCCAAATAGGAAAAGGAGCATGTCAAGGCTGTATATTGTCACCCTGCTTATTTAACTTATATGCAGAGTACATCATGAGAAACGCTGGGCTGGAAGAAGCACAAGCTGGAATCAAGATTGCCAGGAGAAATATTAATAACCTCAGATATGCAGATGACACCACCCTTATGGAAGAAAGTGAAGAAGAACTAAAGAGCCTCTTGATGAAAGTCAAAGAGGAGAGTGAAAAAGTTTGGCTTAAAACTCAACATCAGAAAACTAACGTTATGGCCTCTGGTCCCATCACTTCATGGGAAATAGATATGGAAAGAGTGGAAACAGTGGCTGATTTTATTTTGGGGGGCTCCAAAATCACAGCAGATGGTGACTGCAGCCATGAAATTAAAAGATGCTTACTCCTTGGAAGGAAAGTTATGACCAACCTAGACAGTATATTAAAAAACAGAGACATTACTTTGCTAACAAAGGTCCATCTAGTCAAAGCTATGGTTTTTCCAGTGGTCATGTATGGATGTGAGAACTGGACTATAAAGAAAGCTGAGCACCGAAGAATTGATGCTTTTCAACTGTGGTGTTGGAGAAGACTCTTGAGAGTCCCTTGGACTGCAAGGAAATCCAACCAGTCCATCCTAAAGAAAATCAGTCCTGAATTTTCATTGCAAGGACTGATGCTGAAGCTGAAACTCCAATACTTTGGCTACCTGATTCAGGGAACCGACTCGTTGGAAAAGACCTTGATGCTGGTAAAGATTGAAGCCAGGAGAAGAAGGGGATAACAGAGGATGAGATGGCTGGATGGTATCACCTACTTAATAGACATGAGTTTGAGTGAACTCCGGGAGTTGGTGATGGACAGGGAAGCCTGGCGTGCTGCAGTCCATGGGCTCTCAAAGAGTCATGCATGACTGAGCAACTGAACTGAAGTAAGTATTATATATCATTCATAAATGTCTGCTGAGCAACTAACACTATCCATATTTTTTCACATAGTATAGCATTTAATTTACAACGCCTTAAAGTACTTTTACTGTCCCTATTTTACAGGGGTTATATGGCTTGTCCTAGACACATAGCTAATAACCAATGGGGTAGGGATGTGAACTCAGGAAGCCTGTCTCTAGAGCCCTTGCTCTTAACTACCATGCTCTCATGGCTCCTTAATACCACTGCTCTGGTACATGTCAACTCACTTTCCTTACATATGAATATATTTTATCTTCTCAATCTTATTGGCAAGCTCCCTGAGAATAAGTAAAATTTGTCTTTCACTTTATCTTATACAGATTGTTTTAAGCTGACTACCTCGGTGAAGTGAGGCATTTGATTGAATTGCTGCTGCTGCTGCTAAGTCGCTTCAGTCGCGTTCGATTCTGTGCGACCCCATAGACGGCAGCCCATCAGGCTCCCCCATCCCTAGGATTCTCCAGGCAAGAACACTGGAGTGGGTTGCCATTTCCTTCTCCAATGCATGAAAGTGAAAAGTGAAAGGGAAGTTGCTCAGTCGTGTCCGACTCCTAGGGACCCCGTAGTACCTTACAAATACTTAAAATTAGAATAACTCTCTTAACAAAAGAAGTCTGACTCCAGATGCTAATGTGAAAGACAGAGCTTTTCTGATCAAAGTTAAATAATTTGTCCCGGGTCAATGAACTAGAGTACTAAGAAATTTTGACTTAAGACCTCTACTCTATACCCAAATCCTTATGTACTATGCAGCCTTATATTATAAATCTTTCTCAAAACAGTATCCTTAAAACAACAGAACACAAAATTGCATTACCCAGTTAAGTAGGATGGCACATAAGAAGATGAATTTTTTGTGTTTCTAATATTATTCATTCAACAGTATGTATTGGTTGTTTTTAGGAAGTACTAGGAATGGCACACCACTCCAGTACTCTTGCCTGGAAAATCCCATGGATGGAGGAGTCTGGTGGGCTACAGTCCATGGGGTCGCTAAGAGTCGGACACAACTGAGCGACTTCACTTTCACTTTTCACTTTCATGCATTGGAGAAGGAAATGGCAACCCACTCCAGTGTTCTTGCCTGGAGAATCCCAGGGACGGGGGAGCCTGGTGGGCTGCCGTCTGTGGGGTCGCACAGAGTCGGACACGACTGAAGCGACTTAGCAGCAGCATCAGCGGCAGGAATGAAATTCATCTGGCAGCAAGAGACAATTCCCTGTATACATAAGTTTTAGGGAAGTAGAATATGAAATTATGTAAAGAAAACCATAGCTTAAAATGTCTGAAAATATTAAGAGGTAGTAAAATGTGAATGTGCTGTGAGGTTGTGAATTCTTTATAACTAGAGGTTTGAAGCAGAGGCGTTTAGATAATAACCATCTGGAAATGATGGAAAGTGTGTTACATGCTTTGATCAGAGGACTGGACTACAGGTTCTTTCTTTTCCAGCATTAAAAGTTTACAATTCTATTATTTTACACAGTCTAATCTACATAAAGGACATTTAACTAATGTCACTGAACCATGACAATTTTACACACATAAACACCAATAGCACCAGTATATAATAATGCTGAGAACATTATGGATATCTTAGTAATCTCATTCATTTAAATTTCTGTCTTCCTGAATGGATATAGCAACCGTTCCTATCATTTAAATTCAAATTGACAATATTTGAATTTCTTATTAGAAACCATAATTTCTTGAAAAATTATTCATTTGCCTGAATAGCATACACTCAAATATTTCTTTCATCAACAGCAAAATTTATATTTTCTTTCCAAATTAATGCCTCCATTTGTATTCTAAAGACAACTATGTTACATGAGAAAACTAAGTGCTCACAACTTTGAATTGGTTTAATGTCCATTATAGTTCCCTCTGTTGGGCTTTAAGATTTTAGAAAGGGAATGCAAATTAAATTGTGTGAGGAACAGATAAATGCCTCTTTCATTCATAATAAATTGATCTAAAATGCTTACTGATCATCAAAATGTTACATCTGGACTTGTTATCATGTGGAAATTCATTATAGAAAATATACTATGAAGATTGAGTTGGGTAATGCAGCATGTAAGCTATCATTTCTGCTATGATTTAGAATTATACTTTCTCATTTAGTGAAGATTGCTTTGACAGGCATTCATCAAAGTATTTGGCATAAATACTTGTATGAAATACCCGTCACTTACAAGGCATGTTCATAAGATTATACTACTAATATCTGCCTAATTCCTGAAAAATAAATGCTGGTTTGATCTACATGACACTATCTTATCCAGGTACCATGTAAACACTGGTCAGAAACTTAGGGTTTTGATGAATATCAGATAGATACCAACCTGATAATCCTCTAAGGCAGTGTCATCCAATGGAAATAAATGTTAGCCACAAATACAAGGCACACATGAAATTTTAAATTTTGTAGAGATATTAAAAACAGTTTTGATACTGAGTAGGACCCTGTGGGACCCCTGGGCAGAAGAGCCTTTCTGTGGCCCCTATTTCTAGATTATAGGAAATAGGCTTCATTCAGCCTATGTGATTTTCCCTGAGTTTTAAATGAGCAGGTTCAAACAGTTGCTAATTAAGGAAGGGGGCAGATGTGGAGACGAGGAAGTACCTGAATGCTTGCTCAGTTGTGACTGGCTCTTTGCAACCGCTAAGGACTGAAGCCCGCCAGGCTCCTCTATCCATGGAATTTTCCAGGCAAGAATACTGGAGTGAATTGCTGCTTCATACTGCAGGGGATCTTCCTGACCCGGGGATTGAATCCATCTCTTTTGTCTTCTGTATTGTCAGGCAGATTCTCTATTACTAGTGCCACCTGGGAAGCCCTATTTAACTGTATATATGCAAATTTTCTTTATTTCAACATATAATTATCATAAAAATATTAATGATATTTTTTACCTTTTCTTTTTTGGTAATAAATCTTTGCAATCTGGTGTCCACTTACACTAAGTACATGTCTTTCTGCCAGCCACATTCCAAGTGCTAAATAGCTACATGTGGCTTGTGGCTA
>NW_011495025.1:7823711-7832764 GCF_000754665.1 Bison bison bison | reverse complement strand
TTGTGGCTACTTCAGATCCTGGCTTCACCATGAATATAAACAAAGGGAGCAAGTGGTGCCTGACAACACAACTCTAAAGCTAAACTTTCCACATTTTATGTTAATAACCAGTCCCTACTTTTCAGCCCTTTTTCATATTGCAGATAATGATAATAGTTACCTATGTTTCAGCGTCATTTAACCCTAGTGAGAAACAATTTCAGCAGTATATTAAAATCTGCAAGCATAATAATGAATGCATATAAAGGCAGTTTGGACTTTTACTATTTAAATTCTCATGCATTAGGGGAATAGAGCAAGAAAGTTTTCTCAGCCTTCCTTACTCTTATTATTACTCTCATGGATGCTAAGCCCAATCCATTAGACTAGTCCCTTTTGATTCTATCTTTGGTACCAAGGACATAGCTTTGTTCTCTTTGTTCTTTTTTTTTTTTTTCCTGTCTTTAGTTGCTTGGGTTTTTTGTTTTGCTTTGTTTTTTAAATTTACCCTGCTAACTGGGCTAAAGAATCTTAGTAGCCCAGCTCTGTACAATCTGCAGATAAAAAAGATTTAAATCTTTACCTGGTTATACCATCTCTGTTCACTTCATGAATCCTGCTGCCCTGAGACTAAACTGGAAAGAAATCTATTTAATCAGAGGAATCGCTATAGTCTGTAGTGACGTATATAGTTTGCTAGTGTTCTCTATACAACCTGTACAGAGTTACTTAATTTGAAATACTTGACAGTACTTAAAAATCAGGAGATTTCAAAAGACTCTGATTTACGATTTTTGTGTGTGAAAATTTCTGATGATCTCAAGTCCCAACTCTTGCATGGGATCCTGACATTCTAAACCTCCATCCCATGTGACCACTTGAGCACTCTTGTGTCTGCCCCTTGCTGTGTGTGTTTGTGTTATTGGATTTGGACTGCTGAGCACAGCCAGGGACAGGGTCAAGCCTTTCCATCTTATTTACTGAGCTCATGACTCAGTGTCAGCTTGCCCCTGCCTCTGTTGGAGCCCTGACAGCAATGACACTGATGACTTGGTCTGTGGTAATTATTTTTCCTTGGTCGCCAAAGTGCATGTGAAACAAAGCTATGATTAATCTCTCTTATAGAACTTATTTGAGAATCAATGGTCATGCTGTTATTGAATTATATGTGAAATGAAGCCCTAACTGAACAAAGAAAGATATCTCTTGATCAGTGTTATGTACAAAATCTTATTGGATTGGACAGTAAATATTCAGTTTGCACCTGGGAATTCAATAATACAGGCCTTGGTAAATTTCCTTGAAAAATTGTGCTTCCTAAACCTCATATTTGGTTTCTAAATCCCCTACTTGTCCTTCTACTTAACTTGTAGGAAAATGTTGATTATTATATGAATATACCTGTTTTTTTCAAGCTGTCTCCATTAGTTTCCTAGCCCCGCCATAACAAATTGCTGCAAAGGAGGTAGCTTAAAACTATGACAATTTATCCTCTCATAGTTCTGCAGGCAGGAACTCTGAAATCTAGATGTTAGCAGGGGCACACCCTCTCCAAAAGTTCTAGGAGAAATTTCATTCATACCTCTACCAGCTCATATACTACGAGTTTTGTGTTTAGGCATTGGAGTGAAAAGACTTAGATCCAAATCTTGACTTCATCGTATACTAGCTGGGCAGACTTAGGAAGGAAACCTCACTTCTCTGAGCTTCAGTTTTTAATTTTGAATTAAGTTGAATAATGGTAATCACCTCATAGGGTTGTCATTAGTTTAAATGAGATGATGATTATAAGCCACTTGGAACAAAGACAATATGTAGTAAAATTTCAAAAATTTTTTCAGTCCATTATTGAAGACATAGTAAGTTTTAGAGTTATCTTTATAAACTTCAGTTGTAAGTTCTCTGGAAATATGCCTATAATCTGATCTCTACTACTATATCATGATGCACAGACAAATGCTAAATACTTTAAAACATTTATTAATGGAAACCCAATTAAGTAGAATTAAATCATAGCTATTTTTTAGGAGTCTTTATGCAACTATTATTACCAAACTACTCTTTGTTAGTATCACTGCTCTCTATAGTATAACTATACTGATACCCAAAAACATCGAGGTCAGAAGGACTAATCCACTATCAATATTATAGACACTCATATATCACTATTGTATATGAGTGTCTATGATGTACCTTCCTTGATGAAACAACCTTAAATCTCTCTTCTTGGTGAATGTCTGTCACTTTGTGTGATTCCATCTCTCTTTAAATTCCCTTCACACTTAATGTCTTGCCAGATACTCAAAATTTACCATACTAAGCTATTTTCAATTCATGGTTTGTAACTTACTAGTGCATGATGAAACCAATTCAGTTGGAGATAAAAAGAAGGTTTTTTTGTTTTTTTTTTTAATGAAATCCAGTAGAATAGAATGGAATGAAATCAAAGACAAGACAATATATGACTGGTGAGAATAAACACTATTTTTTTTTTAAATTTTTGCTTCTGTTTTGCATGTACATAGGAATGAATATGGGCTTCCCAGATGATGCTAGTAGTAAATAACCTGCCTGCCAATGCAGAAAACATAATAGATGTGGGTTCGATCCCTGGGTGGGGAAGATCCCCTGGAGGAGGGCATGGCAACCCACTCCAGTATTCTTACCTGGAGAATCCCATGGATAGAGGAGCCTGGTGGGCTGCAGTCCACAGGGCCACAAAGAGTCAGACACAAATGAAGTGACTGAAGTGACTGAGCACGCACACATAATTAGCTTCGGTCATATGACATGTGGGTAACTATGATGAATACAATAGTTCTGAGCCTAGGTCCTCAGAGGCCTTGTGTGTTTTGCTTGTTCTCTTATGTTACTGCCATTGTCATGAGAACATGCCTTAGCAAGGTTTCTGGGCAGAGGAATCTTCATATGTTCCTCTGGATGAGGAACATATGAAGCAGAGTTGCTTATGCCACTTCACTCAACTGCAGCTTTAAGTAGGGCTGCCCCAGGTAGCCCAACCTAGATCAGCAGAACTTGACCAACAGACCCATGAGTATAAAGGACCATTTTACATCACTTGTTATTGGGATAATCTCTTACACATCTCTAATGTTACAAGAGCTAACTGATGCAGTGCCCAACACTGTGGCTGAGCCATATAGTTGTTTGATAAATATTTTAGTTCTCTAGTAACTTAACAATCTTTCATCTGACATTTCAAGTCATTCATGTTAAACAGTGAAGAGACAAACCTCTTTTTATTTTATATGATTTATTTTGAAAGACCAATTACTAACACAAACTTGGGAAATAAAACACTAAATAAAAAATTAAAGATGACAAGCTCAAAAGTCTTGAGCTTATCTGTTTAGTGTCAGTATCCTTCTAATAACCCCTACTCATTATGCTGCTCACTAATCCCCTAAATTAAAAGAATAGTATAAAATGGTATGAACATAGTATAGAATAAAAATTAATTCACACCAATATCTACTAAGCTGGTGACCACAATACCCATTAAACTGCTGGTATAAAGTTTCAGGGATTTGGATGAAAGCCCCAAAATGTTTTACATACACCTTTTAAAATAATCAGGGGAATATATTATGCCTTCTTCTTCCCACCCAAGTAAAATTTGAACCACAAATGGCAGATGATAGGTTTATATTTCACTAATATAATCCTCCACACAACTTGGTATTCTCAAAAAGAATCCTTATACCTTAAGTGCCTAATAGCTGAAGGCTTGAAGTGGTTTTTTGTTTGCATCTGGGCTTTTTCCATTCTACCAAGACACACAGTGAAAAAGCACACCAAGTCTCAGTTTTCCTCTGAGACCCAGGGGAAGATTTCTCATGAAGCCTCAATGGAAGCACTCTTCAATTTGATGTCTAAAAATGCCTCAGACCACTTAAAATGCAGACTAAAAGTCACCACACTTGCTTTTGATTTCCTTTAGCAACACAAGTGTGTACACTTAGCCAAATAAGATCTTGTGGGAGGGAAAGAGCTCTAGAAAGTGCTCAGCAGTGTTCAGCTTATGTATTTCTTTGATTTTCTACCAGAAAACCTAAACCAATGGACAGAACTGTGATTTTTCAGTGTCTCATGACAACTTTTGCAATAGGAAAATTCTTTACCTAATTCTAGACATTTCCTCTGAAAACTAGGTTCTACATATATGCATTACTATGTATTGCATTCATTAAGTTGTAAGTTCAACTTCTAGATAGATATGTAACATTTAATGAGCGCTCACTTTCTTCCTGAAATTTAGAAGGAAAGAGTTGTGAAATAAAGATTTGTGAGTCATCCACTCAAAACTTTCTCCTTTCCTTTTCACTTATGCACTATGATAACAGTAAGTGCATTTATTAATTTCACAAATATTGTGCAAATAGCTCTCATGTGCCATGCATCATTTCAGATCCTGAGGAGTTACAGTTTCACAGAGGAGTCAGACATTAATCAAGAAATCAGATAAAAATATAAAATATAAACCTATGATGAGTACCATGAAATAAAGGTGCATGATATTACTGGAGCATGTAACAGGAGGACTGACCCAACCTGGGAATATGGGGAAGGCTTCCATGTGGAAGTGATGTTGGTGCTAATACATGAAAAATAAGTAAAGTTATCTAAGTAAAGAGATTGGGCAATGGGGCCTTTCTAGGTAGAGTGATCAGCACATGGAAAGCAGGGAGCCTACTCAAGTAGCTTAATGAAGAAGACAGAGTAGGTGGAACAGAGTGTTAGAAGGAAGAATGGCATGCCATTTGGCAGGAGGTAAGGCAGAGAACTGACTAGCAGTTGGGCTGGGAAACTTCATGCTCCATGTAGCCCTCCAGATCTACTCTATACCCTTTCCCACCCCACTATATACCTTAGAAGACAAAGCTCTGAAGACTCTATCAATGGACTCTCTTACCTTCCAGCTTCCAGGTGCATCCAGCCAATGGGAGGCACCAGGAAACTTGATGATGAGATGAGTGAAAAAAGAGTTTATTCCTCTACTACAAGCATACCCACAGACCGAAAGCCAAAACATATGCTGCCATTCATATTCACATATTAAAATAATCACCTTGACTATAAAATATAAATTGAATTGAGAGGGGCAAGAATAGACAGAGACCTAACATTAGCTTAGATAGGAAAATAATGGTAGAAATACAGAGAACTTGATGGATTCAAGATGGAGAAAAAGACCTCCAAGGTGAACTCTAACATTTGTCTATGCAACTTGATAGAAAGCAGTATCATTGATTGAGGAAAGTACCCTGGAGGTAGGGGTGGGGGGACACAAAAAAACAGGTTGGCACAAGCATTTGTCTTTGGATGTGTTGAATTCAAGGTGACTTTGAGGTGTCTAACTGGAGATATAAAAAAGACAGCTGGGTACACAGATCTGAAACTCAAACAAAAGGTCAGGACTTAGAGATTTATATTTGGGAGGTTTTGACATGTGGTGATGATTAAAACTGTAGTTGTATGTAAGTTTTCCTACAGAGTGAGAATAAGGTACAGGCCCAGGTCTAAGAAACTCTACAAATTCAGAAGGATGAAAAAAAAAAAAAAAGGAGCAGCAGAGATTTGATGGGTATGTGTGATACCAGGGAAATGTACAGCATAGAAGACAGGAAACAGTATATACAGTAATGAGAATCCTATGGTTGACTGAAATATGTGAAAAAACATTCTTTTTACCATGCCATTATAGTCCATTGCTTTTTGGGGGAATAAATACCATGTTTTTAAAGTAAGGTGCGTTCTATGCCATGGAACAATATAATTGCACATAGGTTCCCTCGATTTTGACCCTTTCTTTC
The DNA here is from genome assembly GCF_000754665.1 of Bison bison bison. Taxonomy (NCBI): domain Eukaryota; kingdom Metazoa; phylum Chordata; class Mammalia; order Artiodactyla; family Bovidae; genus Bison; species Bison bison. The sequence goes on along the minus strand of NW_011495025.1, from coordinate 7,826,951 downwards.
GTCTGCCCTTTTCTGCAATAGAAGATAGTTTCCATAGTTTTCACCTGTAATAGAGTTCAGTGCTATATCCTACTGCTTCTGGTTATTATTACTTACCTCAGTCAGGACTGAAGCAATGGATCCAGCACTAGGAACTTAGATTTCAGGTAACCAAGCTTTTATTCTAGCAAATTTCTGCCTGCAGAGAAAGAAAAACAAACACAGAGAGGTTAACTTTCCCAAGGACACATACTAGAAAACAGTAGATTCAGATTCAAACTAATACTTTCTGATGATCAAATTTCCTATTGTATGACACTTGAAGGCATCAACATAACTACTCAGTGTACTCTTTCCCTAACCTCAGTGTAGCAAGCAAGCTGTAATAACAAAAACCCTCATCAGGAGAGAGAACATTAATTCAGAATCAATAACACCAGCGACTGTAGCCTTCATTCTTTGAAAAATATGCCTTTGTCTCAGTCACCTGCTGCTGCTGCTGCTAAGTCGCTTCAGTCGTACCCGACTCTGTGCAACTCCATAGACGGCAGCCCACCAGGCTCTCCGTCCCTGGGATTCTCCAGGCAAGAACACTGGAGTGGGTTGCCATTTCCTTCTCCAATGCATGAAAGTGAAAAGTGAAAGTGAAGTCACTCAGTCGTGTCCGACTCCTAGTGACCCCATGGACTGCAGCCTACCAGGCCCCTCCGTCCATGGGATTTTCCAGGCAAGAGTACTGGAGTGGGTTGCCATTGCCTACCTAGGTTGACTATGTAACAAAAATACCATAAACTGGAAGGCTTAAACCACAGACATTTATTTCTCATAGTTTTGGAAGCTGTTTTATATGTGCATGCTAACTAGCTACAGTAGTGTCCAACTCTTCAAGACCATATGGACTGTAGCTGCTGGGTTCCTCTGTCCATGGGAATCTCCAGGCAAGAATACTAGAGTGGTTGCCATGCCCTTCTCCAGGGGATCTTCCCAACCTAGGGATCAAACCTGCATCTCTTACATCTCCTGCATCAGCAGTAGGGTTCTTTACCACCAGCACCACCTGGGAAGCCCAATTATACACACACATATATAACATCTTTATCTATTCATCTGTTGATGACAAGGTTGCTTCCATATCTTGGCAATTGTTAATAACGCTGGTATAGACATTGGGATGTGTGTATCTTTTTGTTTGCTTGAGATTGTCACTTTTTAATTTACTTCAACATATATATATTTATATATATTAATAAATTATATACAATAAATTATATATAATAAATTAATATATATTAATAAATATATTTATATATATAAACACATTTTATATATATATATATACATATATACACATATAATAGCATTTAACACTCTTGGAGATGGTTCTCAAATACTTTCCAAACTCATAAAAATCACTACTTATTATCAACAGTGCAGATAATTTCATACTGTTGTGACATGATGGCATCATCAGCTTGTCTGCAGTTTAAGGTACCAAAAGAAATCTCATTTTGCTCATACTTCCCTTGGTTTGTGGATAAACTGTTCACCTATCAAAACCAAGCAAGAAACAAACCTGTGATCTTCTCACCCAACCTATTTGAATAAGCTTGATTTAGTGTGTTTCAGTTGCTTTATACAGTTCATGTGAGTTGGGTTTTTTTGTTTTTTGTTTGTTTGTTTGTTTTTTAATAGCAACTGATTTTGCTCTAAGGACAAGTGGCTGCTACATCAGAAAATTTCTCTAACAGTATGGAAAGTCTGGGCCACTTTAACATTAGGCCAGTGGATTGGTGCCACAATTTAACTGAACCAAGCAGTGCTATCATAAATTCTGTGTGAAGGCTCTGTTCTCCACAGCTTTGGAGAGCTTAATTATTAAATCCACCCCACTGGCTGAAAGACAACATTGTTCTTAAGGAAGAATGCATGGTTGTGTTTCATTACAAACAAATATTATCAGACTGGGTAATAAATTAAGGTCTATCTCAGTTTTTAGACTGTCATTATCTAAATTAACTTGCAATGGAAATTTTTATCGAGCAAAATATAACAAGTCCACCATAGAGGGGCTGTATAGTTGGAAATTAGATGAAGTCAATAACAAGGCAAAATTTACCACAAATTAGAACCCAAATTAAAATGTGTGATTGATGGAGTCTGAGTTGCTGGGGTATTAGTGCCAAAGATGGGTACCCTTGAACTTTATGAGTCTGGTGACTGCCATTATTTCACTAGTCCAGTGTTATCACCAAGCCAAAATAACACAGATCACTGTCTCTAGTTTTACCTTGGAAAATGGTCAAATACAAGGGTTTCTCTAAGCCTCCTAAAATTTAGGGCCCATCTGCTCTCAATTGGTAGGAAGATTGAGAATGTGTTACAGACCCTAAGACAAACCCACCTGGGAGGCTGAGGCCCTGGCCACTTGTCATGGGATTGCTATTCCTTCACCTATGAACACATTGTCTTCATATGTTGTCATGAGGACAGCATGATTGAAAAGACCTATAATATCAATAGACTCAGAAGCTAATTCACATAAATTATAATCAATAAAAGATATGCTATAGCCGTTATACCTTATATGACATCATGAGACTTTTTGAGTGCTTTCTTTTTTGTAGTATTTCTGTATAAGAATAGAAGTGCCCCAATCCGTCTTTCAGTGCCCCAAACATGTAAGAGGAAATTTTAATTAGATATTCACCCTACATCTTATAAAAAAGGGAAGGATTACTTCATGTCAAACAGACATATTCTTGTAGCTCAAGATCACCTTCCCAAGTGGGGGATTATGGAGAAAGGAGTCTTCAGTTCTACCTAGACCATTTATCTCTATTTCTTAGAGTGCCATGACCAAGTACCATAAACTATGTGCCTTAAAACAACACAAATACACCATCTGACAAATCTAGAGGATATAAGCTCCAAATCAAGGTGCCAGGAAGGCTGATTCCATCTGAGGGTTCTGAGTGACACTATTTCATACATCTTTCCTGGTTTCTGGTGAAGGCTGGCAATGCTTGGCATCTTTGGCTTGTAAATGCACCGTTTCAAATTTTGCCTCTGCCTTTACATGATTTTCTTCCTATGTTTCTCTCCTCCTCCTCCTGTAAGTACAATAGTCATTTTGGGTTAGGGCCCATCCTACTCTAGAGTGACCTCATCTTAATTAACCACAACTGCAGAAGCCCTGGAGAAGGCAATGGCACCCCACTCCAGTGCTCTTGCCTGGAGAATCCCATGGATGGGCGGAGGGGG
>NW_011495025.1:7806741-7823611 GCF_000754665.1 Bison bison bison | reverse complement strand
GGGGGAGCCTGGTGGGCTGCCATCTCTGGGGTCACACAGAGTCGGACACGACTGAAGCGCCTTAGCAGCAGCAGCAGCAGTGGAAGCCCTTGGAGAAGGAAACGGCACCCCACTCCAGTATTCATGCCTGGAAAATCCCATGGACCTAGGAGCCTGGTGGGCTACAATCCATGGGGTCACAGAGTCGGACACGACTGAGCGACTTCTGTGTGTGTGTATGTGTGTGTGTATGTGTGGAAGCCCTATTTTCCAATAAAGTCACACTGTGAGTATCTGGGGGTTAAGACTTCAACATGTCTTTTGGCTGTTGAGTCTCTCAGTCATGTCCAACTCTTTGTGGGATATGACTCACCCCACAATATCATTTAAGCAATTCTGAAACGTGATCTCAGCAGAAAATGAGAAACTGGTATGGAGAAAACTCTCATCTTTACTTTCAGTTTTCTTAAACAGAGGACAAATAAAATTCTTTTTTAAAAAAACTTTTATCTACCATCTGACTTAATTAAAACTTTTATTCACTGCATTTTATAAGGAAGCACTAACTAATTTGTGGCCTGACAAGGAGGGAGGTAGGATGCAGTGCAAGAAACCCAGGTTCAATCCCTGGGTTGGGAAGATCCTCTGGAGAAGGGAATGGCAGCCCACTCCAGTATTCTTGCCTGGAGAGTTCCATGGACAGCAGAAGTTGGTGGGCCACAGACCATGGAATGGCAAAGAGTCGGACACCATTGAGGAACTAACACACACTCACAAGAGGAGTGAAGCTCTCCTGATCTGTGGTGGAAATATCCCCTGAAGTAAATAATTTATCCAATGGAAATGTCCTGTGTCATTCATCTTCTATGGTAGATCAGGGTACTTCTCTACAGAAGTGCATCAATAAATATGTATTAAATATCCTAACCCAATAAGGTTTCCCTTTATTAGGCACTATGTAATTGCCAAAGCTGGTTTCTGCAGCTATGTTTGGAATTCTTGGGAACTCAGAGAGACTCAATTTAAAGTAATATATAGTGCTTGGCCTTGTATTTAATCAGCCAGATTATTGTGTCTGATTGAGTCTGGTTGAGAGATTAACAAACATGAGCTTTAAATCAAGCCAAAGAAATATTAGAAAGTGTATCCCTCTCATAAACAAGCTTGTCTCAATAAAACAAGCCTAGAAATGGATTACCAGGTCTGTACCTAATATTGAGTTACCAGAATAACCTGATGGGCTATTTCACCTTACAGTGTCTGCTGCTTAAAGAATCTTGGCAAGCAACAGAGGGCTAACACCTTCAGGAGAGCTATTCCCTATTGACAGAGGGGATTTCTGCTTTGCCAAACTCAGTACCAAATGTCCAGGCCTCCCTAATTGCAATCTTGGCTCTCTGGAAGTCAAAGTCGATGACTCCCATGACAGTCTTCAAGAACTTGACTCCCTTCTTCAAAACCCAAAGGTCAAAGTGAGGCCCATTGGCAGCTCTATTTGCATTCAGGTACCAAGAACAGCAGGGTTCTTCTGACTAGAAATGTAGCACAGCCTGACTTACATGCTCAGAGATGTAACCGAATGTTCTGGAAAGAGAAGAGGTACAGCAACCAAAGCCCCCTGCTAATTTTCGCAGCCTGATCTCTCATCACTTCATGTGTCTCTGTCTATGCTCCAGCAAGATGGAATTTCAGCCAGGTCACCAAAGATGTGTTCACTCATTCTGTTTCTTATTTGCATTGCTTCTCAACTCTGGGTTCCGTGCATCCACTCTCTGGTACTCCTAATGCTTTTATGAATCTTACTGTATTTAGAAAATACTGCATCGATCTGTCTTTCACAACTTGTGTAACTGTAGTTTCCCTGAAAAGCGGTCACAGCTTCCCAAATCTGTGCCAGGTGTTGCTTCTCCGTGCTCCCAGTTGCTTCCTGTAAGTGGGTCTCTCAGAGCACTCACCAGACTGTATGCTATAATTGCTTGTGCATATTACTTGCTGGAGTTAAGACCCTCAAAGACAGAGACCAGGTCGTATTTAAATTTTAGGCTCAAGATACTCAAAATAGTGATTCGTGCTCAGTTGCTTCAGTCATATATGAATCTTTGCAACCCTATGGACTCTTTGTGACCCTATGGACTATAGCCCTCCAGGCTCCTCTGTCCATGGGATTTTCCTGGCAAGAATACTGGAGTGGGTTGCCACACCCTCCTCCAGGGGATCTTCCCAACCCAGGGATTGAACCCTTTAGTTCAGTCACTCAGTTGTGTCCAACTCTTTGTGACCCCATGAATTGCAGCACGCCAGGCCTCCCTGTCCATCACCAACTCCCGAAGTTCACCCAAACTCCTGTCCATCGAGTCGATGATGCCATCCAGCCATCTCATCCTCTGTCATCCCCTTCTCCTCCTGCCCCCAATCCCTCCCAGCATCAGAGTCTTTTCCAATGAGTCAACTCTTTGCATGAGGTAGCCAAAGTATTGGAGTTTCATTCCTTCAGCATCATTCCTTCCAAAGAACACCCAGGACTGATCTCCTTATAGAATGGACTGGTTGGATCTCCTTTCAGTCCAAGGGACTCTCAAGGGTCTTCTCCACACCCTGGAAGATGGAAAAAGCCACACAATGCAATGTAAAAATCCTGGCATTAAGATTCAGATGAGCAGGGTCCTAATCCTGACTTTCAAGTAATGGCTCATGTATCAGACATTGGATGTAAATCAGGGTCAAAACTGAGAAGCCTTTTGGGCATGCTGGTACAATGGCAGTCTAATGCTTGGACTACTCAATTTTTTTAGATGGAATGTAAAATTAGCTAAATTTGGCTGAAATTTGAGTAGTTTGTTTAGTCCTGTTGTCTTACGCCAGGATCCCAGCCTGTATCATGTAAATATTTGAATTTGTGACTCCTGATTTGAATTATCTGAGTCTAAATTTCTTCACTGTAAAATGCTGTGGGTGGAGGCTTAGATAATTCCTAAGTGACCTTTTAGCCCTAGAATTATTTAGAGACACAGACAAAGCATGACCATTTTGACATGTTCTGGGAAAAGAAAAATGATACAATTGTAATATGATATGCCAGTTTCTAGGACAACCAGAAAAAATAAAGAGTATAAAAGTAAACTTTTGCATCCTATTTCCAGTTCACCAATTTTGTGATATGTCCATTTTGTAAAGTAGGAAAGAACTCGCTGAAATAAAACAATTTGAAATGAAAATGACAAACTAATAAACAACCCCACTGCAAATGTGAAACCAAAACATCGAATAAACATTGTGCCATTACTATAAATCAAATAATACTGATGTCAAATGGAACACTGGTATCAACTCCAAGATATAAAATATATTAAATCCAGTATACAAAAATCCAAACACAGATCTACTTGGGGATGGACATGAGCACTGTGTTTGGAGCCAATATTAGAAAAAACAACTCCTTCTCTGGGTCTCATCTCTTTTTATAAAGTGAGGAATTTGGATAAAAGATCTTACGTTTTGGCTCTAACAATCTATAAGAGACTACAGCCAGCATCAGTTTCCTTCACCCTGTGTATTATTAATCGTGCTTCATGGAATTTGTCTAAATGCAATCCATGCTTGATTTTCATTCATAAGGAGCTCCATGGTCTATGTAGAGTCTAATTGGAAAATTAGTATTGTTTCAAAAACACCAGCTAAGTCTCAAAATGAGATGCCCTCAGTATGACACGCATATCTAATTTCTTCCATGGCTGCATAAAGTAAGCAAGAAAGGCATTCTCATCCACTCCTGACAGCTTTTATCATAGGATATTCAACAAATGTTTTCTGTCCACTTGTCTGAGAAAGCTGATTAGACAAAACAGCTGGGTGGAAACACAAAGAAGAACATTCATTACTTACCAAGGGACTATAAAAGATATTTAAAATGAATAAATAGTGGACACAAAAATGACTCTTGGAAGAACTGCATACACATTTTTATTGTGAAATTGTCAGGAGTGCGGTAGACCACATTAGAGGCTAAGTTTCCATTACATTGCAAGGATAGGTATGATTTTTTTTTTAATTAAATGGACATTATACAGGCTCCTATTAAACACAAAACTCTTTTCTGTGTAATCCTTAGGACACTGCTCTTGAGAAGATTTCTCAGAAAGCCAGGTGACTTGGAATATTTAGAGGATTTACTAGCCTCAATATAGAAAAGATATCTTGAAGCCCTGGGCCATTTATTACTTCCTATTATCAAATTGTTCCTTTTGAATGCAGTGAAGAGATAGCAGTGAATGATATAAAGAAAGGGACATTGTCTCTATATCAGGGAAAGGCTGTCTGCCTGCTTCCCTCCAGCATATAAGAGAAGGAAGATTTACACTCACCACAAAAATCTCAAATCCCCACACTTTCATCTCCTTCAGTATTCCTTCATTACAGTCAAGCACACACATGCCAAATGTTCTCCATTAGGAAACAATAAAAGTAAATCCTAACTTTGCTTTTGTTTTCTAAGGGTAGCCTTCAATTATTTTCTGTAAATAATTTACCATGGCAATTTTATCTAAAAGAAGAAAGTATAGGAGGAAGTGCAGTGGCCAGGGCTCAGAGGAGGCAGTAATATCATTCTCTGACTAACAGACTGTGTTGACTAGGGATCATCTTTCCTCAGGGCCCCAGTTTCTTCATCTCTACAGTGTGGCTTCATCTTTGGACTGGATCAAGGTCTAAATGAATACACTAATCAAAAGACTGAGGTCGACCCAGATAATCTCTGCAATTCCCTCTTCCTCACTTTCCCTCTCTTGACATTATAATCCTATCCAGAAAAAAAATTATAATTGCATATCCCTGCATAAAAGCATTCCATATCCATCATCTCATTCACTCCTCATGGTGACTATAAGGGAATTAAATTAAACTAATAACTATGGCAGACCTACTATGTACTAGTTCCTCTGCTGTTCTTATTTTAATTATCACCTTTTACTTTCAAAACAAATTATATGGAATGGAAGCATAGCTTCCCCTTTCTCAATAAAGATGCTGAGACTTAGTAATTAAATGATTCACTACAGTTCACATAGTCTGTTAAGAGTCACTGGCTGTGTAATATTCAACAGGACTGGGTCTCAGGCTCTCCCCCAGATCCAGAGGGTGAAGTCATTCCCATCTAAACCAGGTCCAAGAAAAACAACAGAGAGATAGTTCTTCAGAAAAAAAGAAAGGCATCATTTCACTTGAAGAAGATACACAGGCAAAACCATATACTCACTCTAGTTATTATAAGTACAAGGTCTTCCCTTCTTCCTCCTCCTCATCTTCTCTTCTATTGCCAAGTAAATTTTCTAAAGAATCATTCACTAAAATGAATTTTCAGTGACTCAATTAGAATATAAAATTGAATGGCCCTTTCTGAGGTGGCCATATCCTCTTTCCTGCCTTGTATCCTCTCCTGCCCTACAGTGACTACTGAGCCAATATAACCAAAGTGCTACACCCTGTTCCATGCCTCTACACTACTTTCTTCTGTAACTCTTTCCCGCTTTCTTTGTGTAGCAAAGACATACTCTTTCTTTATGCTTCAGTCCATGTCAATTTCTTGGCATCTTCTTCCCTGGAGTGTTTACCTCAACCAACTTGCTTCCACAGTATCTTTCCAACCACAGTGAGTTAAACCAGTATTTGTAGGGTCCTAATCCCTTTCCCCACACCCCAATATACTAGGAATTTCTTAAAGGAATATTTCTTCTCATTTGTTTTGGAAGGCTTAGAGCATAACATAGTCTATAGTAAAGCCAGTGCCCACAAAGTTTATGATGAACTGAATGAATGAATGAAGGTAGAAATAAATAAATGTGTGTGTTTCATCTGAATTGACTCCTAACATGGGCTAATCCTTCCCTCTCAGATTTCTTGGTTGAAAGGAAATACCTTGAGACCAAGTCAAAAAAGGATATTAATATCAAATATTTTAGAAACAGTCAACGGCCTCGTGAACTTGGGGGCATTTTCTAGCCATATGCTTTTCATCTCCTGGCTCAGCTGATAGAGTATGGAAGCAATTGAATGGCCACTCTTTTCTAGGATGTCAACATACATTTATCAAGGTTTCCAGGCAGTTAGTTTCTCCTTTGAAATCCTAAAAGATGTGACTCTTGGCAGTACTGCATAAACATTAGGTTATTTTCCTGATTTTTGCTTAAGAACTATCATTTGATTCATCTGCCAAGATAACTTCATTATGTCCTTGAGGCAATTCAATATACCAGCTATTTGTGTCTCCATTTTTCAAATTCACCAAGCAAAAACTCCTAGTCTTGAAAGTAGCCAGCACAAACCTTTAGGAGGCAGGGTTAGAACAGAGGGAGAGCATTAACTATTGTGGGTTCTCAGAAGTTTGTTAAAGACAAGATACGATGTTTCCATGCATTCTACTATTTTTTCTCAGCTTCTCTTCATCTTCCTATAGTGAGATTTAGATTTTATCTATGCTGTTGTTGTTCAGTCACTAAGTCTGAATAATACTTAAGTCCAAGTCTTTGAAACCCCTTGGACTTCAGCACACCAGGCTTCCCTGTCCTTCATTATTTCCCGGAGTTTGCTCAAATTCATGTCCATTGAGTCATGATGCTATCTAACCATCTCATTCTCTGCCATCCTCTTCTCCTTTTGCCTTCAATCTTTCCAGCGTCAGGGTCTTTTATAGTGAGTTAGCTCTTCACATCAGGTGGCCAAAGTATTGGAGCTTCAGCTTCAGTCCTTCCAATGAATACTCAGGATAGATTTCCTTTAGGATTGGTTTGATCTCTCTGCTGTCCAAAGGGCTTTCAAGAGTCTTCTCCAGCACCACAATTCAAAGTCATCAATTATTTGGTGCTCAGCCTTCTTTATGGTCCAACTCTCACATCCATCCATGACTACTCCTGTAGGATAAATCATAGCTTTGACTAGATAGCCTTTGTTGGCAAAGTGATATCTCTGCTTTTAAATATGCTGTCTAGGTTTGTCATTGGAGAAGGCAATGGCACCCCACTCCAGTACTTTTGCCTGGAAAATCCCATGGACAGAGGAGCCTGGTAGGCTGCAGTCCATGGGGTCGCTAAGAGTCAGACACGAAAGTGAGCAAATTCACTTTCACTTTTCACTTTCATGCATTGGAGAAGGAAATGGCAACCCACTCCAGTGTTCTTGCCTGGAGAATCCCAGGGATGGGGGAGCCTGGTGGGCTGCCGTCTATGGGATCACACAGAGTCGGACATGACTGAAGCGACTTAGCAGCAGCAGCAGCAGCTAGGTTTGTCATAGCTTTTCTTCCAAGGAGCAAGCATGTTTTAATTTCATGGCTATAGTCACCATCAGCAATGATTGTGAAACTAAGAAAATAAAATGTCACTGGTTCCACTCTTTCCCCTTTTATTTGCCATGAAGTGATGGCACTGGATACCATGATCTTAGTTTTTTGAATGCTGAGTTTTAAGCCGGCTTTTTCACTTTCTTCTTTCACCTTCTTCAAGAGGCTCTTTAGTTCCTTCAGTTTAGATCTATCTATATTTTATAGCAACTGAATTTTTTAAGACTTTAATTATAGCTCTTTGATCATATGGTGCCTTGTATGATAGTTAGTGGTATACATGAGTCATCTTTGACCATAACAAATGTCATACCCCAGCCAAGCTCCACTTCTGTTGCAAGGCATAGAATTTTAAGGCTGGGTTGGCAAGAGGAATAGTCCTGGAACCTGGCTATAGGGACTAAGAGAAAGGAGAGCTGCAGCCCAGATCATGATGTTGCCAGGAAGAAGGAGCACTTCCAATGAGGACTGTATTTCTTAGGAAGCTGAGTTGCTGATACTACGTGACCACAGCAGTGTCTGAAGAAAGTAAGCTTCACAGGTTAGTGTCTTGTTACAATTACTGACACAATCATCTGAGTAAAAACAGACTTGCACTCTTAAGCCAGGAGTTTAAGAAAGTGGCTCCAGTCACTGGGGTGGGAGGAGGGAGCTGGCTAGAGATATCAGGCCAATAAAGGTTCCCAATAAAAGAACAACACTGGGGAGAAGCTGTGCATAATGAAGACAGTAACTGAAATCTGTTAAGGAAACCCAAACTAGCTCAAATATAAATATGCTCTCAGAAGTTTCCTGTAGCATTTCCCCAGGCTGCCACAGGGAGGTAAAGCAAAAATGTGGTCAGAACTGGTCAAATGGATCTCACTTTGAGGTTGGTTCTTCACTTCATCTTGTTTATGCCTGGTCAATAAGGATGCCTTCAGCAGCAACTAACAAATCAAACACTCTGACCCAAATTGACATTTTAGACAGTAAATGCATTAGCTCATCACACCTGAAGTTGTCTCTAGTTTTTTCACAGTGGAAAATATTTGGAGCAGTTTCTGACACTATATGTTATGTGTTCACTATTGACAGGAAATGAGAGATTTGCTTCCGGATCTCTCTCTTCAGAATGAAAGATTTATTTTCCTAGGAATCATCAGCTAGTCTTCAGTCTAAGCCAGATCATATGTCTATTCCTAAATCAGTACCTCTGCCCAGGCAGTGCCATTGGCTTAACACCTGAGGCCTGAGTTCCTGAACAACTCACTTGCAAGGAATGGAGTCATCGTTAAATCAACAGGGACCCTTCTAGAGCTGCAGATGGTATCAATTTTCAGGAGGAATTTTCTCTGCATTAGGAAAGCGTGAATATCTGAACTAAATCAAAGTACTTATAGACAGGAAAAAATGGAATTGGAATTCAGATAGGCCACTACAATAGTATCTACAAGGTCCTCTGTCTGTGAAATGGGGAGAGTGAGATTAATGCCCACCTTGGACATTGTTGGAAGGATTAAATGAGTTAATTCATAGGATGCACATAACTCAAGAAATGTGACAGTGTTTGTTTCTGTGATTGCTTCTATCATTGTTTCCCTCATTCTCTATTCTCCCTGATGAACCCACAAGCTCCATTCTGTTGCTCGTCCCCCTGCTTTCTTCCTGGCACTTGAGTGTCAATCCATTTCCTTTTAATTGACTCACCTCTTGGGTTGGCCAACCCAATTTTTGGTTCTTGATACTAGGTTTTCACACTTGCAATTACTCAAAAAACAAGTTCACCATCATCATCCTTTAAATATGAAAGCTCTAATCTCATCAAAGTCAGTGAACACATAATGATGTTTCATGATGTTAAGAAAAACAAAGAGATACAGAACTGAATACGACTCCACTATGGACTCTGCAAAGTTCACTATACTGACATCCAGCAGTGTGATTAGCACATGGTCAGTGTCTAATAAACTTTGTGGAATTAAATTGATATCTAAGGGAAATAACATGTTTGCATAAATAATCAATGTAAATCAAGTTGAGGCAAGTACAACAGTAGAAATATGAATAGGTATTGCAGAAGTTGGTAGCAGTTGAGGCATAAACATTAATCCAAATTGGGATGTGATTTGAAAAGATTTCTTGGTCAAAGTTGAAGTCTGAGCCAGAGAGTAGAGAATTCTAGCACAAGTTGAGGCCAAAGAATAGAGGTGCTCATTTTCCATCCACTAGATGTATTCTTGTATCACATTTATCAATTCTATACATGAAATACATTTACACAGTTAAACTTTATCAATTGCTTGTCTGGGAAAGTTTCCTGAGTTTAGCTGGATAAAAATTGATGTTTAGGGAAGTTTTCACTAAATACCACATATTCTGTCTATTAAGTAATAAATTCTAAAACAGAATAACAGATGAAAGGCATTTGAGAATCAGGATTCAAAATTGCTTTCCATTGCATGTATGTATAATTTCTGATGAAGCAAGGCAATGTTTGATATAGTTTCCTGCGGTCTTCAGAATTTGCTTTTTCATCCCACATAATCCTGCTATTTATTATTTCATGTTTAGTTTGCCTTCAGTAATGAAAAAGATTTAAAGATAACAAGATGGATAGTTGGGGGTTATAGAAACCTGGCTTCATTTTCAAGCCAGAAATCACTTGTAGCACAAGATGGAAACTCAAAATAACAGAATTAATAAGGAGAAAATAAGCATAGACTTGTGGTTTTAACAAGTGACCACTGCTGTGAAAACAACATTGCCACCAACTGGTATAATTTTTTATCATTCATTATCATGCCTAGCAGAAGGCATATTGTGCAAATACAGACAGCATAGGAAGAGGTCCAAATGGCAATTGTTATATCTCAGCATATTATGCACAGCAATGAAAAAGCAAAATGGATTTCATTTCTCCAGACACTCCATCTTTATAGTATATTTTAACAACAAAAGGCAAAGTCTCTAGTTCCAAGCATACCAAGTATGTTTTAATAATTTTTTCTCAGTGTGCAGTTCTTATTTTTTTGATAAAGCAGGTGGTTAAAAAAAAACCCTCTAGCATAGACTGATCTCCATAATGTTTTGACAACATTTGTCATATTATTCCTACCATATGAGATATTTAAAATATTATTCTCATTCTGTCATAGAAGTGAAAATTTTTTTAAAAAACAGGAAATGAAAAATACGGTTAAATTCAGGAAAATTTTCCAAGGTGACATAATAATTTTATTGAGATATCAAATTTTATATTTTCCCTTGGAAATCCAAAACCAAAGCTGAGTTTGTGAGTATTGCAAGTGATAAAGACAACATTGTCAACACTGACTATTAACAATGACATTAACAACACAGGTCTCTCTATTTTCATTGCATAAAATAAACACGAATGTGTAATTAGCAAGAATAGACTAGAAAGTTAAGTATCTGTGAGGTCTCTTTGTTAGAGGCTCTAGGTGGAGAATATAAAGCCACAATGCTTTCACACTTTATTATAGTTTCCATGGTAATCACTCCTCAAAATATGAAAAGGAACATTGAGATTTACTAGAAAAGAAGACATCACAGGTTGCAGTGATAGCATTGTGAGCCCTCTGCTCCTGACGTATCTGCAGAAATGTGTGCACACTATCCCCCCACCTCCCTCTTCCAGCTCTCTCTCTCTCTTACTCACACACACACATCCACATATGGTATATGTGTGCACAGACACACCACTTCCTGACTTGAATTCACAAAAACCTGAAAATAACAGGTTAAAAAAGCACTGGACTATGTTAACAAAGAAAGCAGCTTATGGGACCTTGAGTTTAGAATACTAAATATATTGTTACATAGGTTCTGTCCAGCATCTTCAATATAAAAACAAACTGCAATTAACTAGACTAAGGCCAAGGTCTTTCAAGCAGTTAGATTTTGTTTCAGAGTCGAGAATGTCCTGTCCCCCTCCATAAATAATCAGGGTCCAGAGAGGCCTTCAGCCAGAGTACAGCATTTCAGAATCTTGGTTGGGACATGACACGTAATGCCAACAGTTTATAGATTGCAGAGTTAAAAGTGCTTAGAGCATGTACACATGCTAGGTATTATTCTAGGTTTAGGCACTATCGGTTACTCAGATGGTAAAGAATCTGCCTGTAATGCAGGAGACCCAGGTTTGATCCCTGGGTCAGGAAGATCCCCTGGAGAAGGGAATGGCAACCTACTCCAGTATTCTTGCCTGGAGAGTTCCATGGACAGAGGAGTCCATGGGGTCACAAAGAGTTAGACACAACTGAGTGACTAACATGCACTACCAGTTAAGAAAATAAAAGATTTCTTACCCTCACAAAGCTTATAGTATAAAGAAGAGACAGGTAATAAACATAATGAGTCCTCCCCAATGGCTCAACTAGTAAAGAACCCACCTGCCAATGCAAAAGATGCAAGAGATGCGGGTTCAGTCCCTGGGTTGTAAAGATCCCCTGGAGAAGGAAATGGCAACCCACTCCAGTATTCTTGCCTGGGAAATCCCATGGACAGAGAAGCCTGGTGGTTCTTGGGGTCACAAAGATTTGGACACAACTAATTGGCTGAACAACAACAAATACACAGTATGATATGTATGGTACGATATGTTCAGTTCAGTTCAGTTCAGTCACTCAGTCGTGTCCGACTCTTTGCAACCCCATGAATCGCAGCACGCCAGGCCTCCCTGTCCATCACCAACTCCTGGAGTTCACTCAGACTCACATCCATCGAGTCAGTGATGCCATCCAGCCATCTCATCCTCTGTCATCCCCTTCTCCTCCTGCCCCCAATCCCTCCCAGCATCAGGGTCTTTTCCAATGAATCAACTCTTCGCATGAGGTGGCCAAAGTACTGGAGTTTCAGCTTTAGCATCATTCCTTCCAAAGAAATCCCAGGGCTGATCTCCTTCAGAATGGACTGGTTGGATCTCCTTGCAGTCCAAGGGACTCTCAAGAGTCTTCTCCAACACCACAGTTCAAAAGCATCAATTCTTCAGCACTCAGCAGGTGATAAAATTCTATAGAAAAGAAACTAGAGTAAGGGGAATTAGGAGTGCTGATATGTTAACAAAGTTAATAGCATCTGTAAATGTGATGCTATAATATCTGCCTGACAAGCACATGCTAGATGCACCGTGTTCTGGACAAACCAATAACATGCCTGAGTCATCTTGCCTTGGCCTTCTACCTCCCTCATTACCTTTCACACCTCCTTGGGCAGAATATTCCTTCCTAGGGCATGCTTTTCAAATATAAACCAGCTAAGCCTTGGTCTATACCCTCAATCACTACCTTTATTGGGCTTTCACACTCCAAGCCACTATCCACCTTCCTTAATCACTCCAGGGCCAGGTGCCAGACACCTAGAGACAGCCCCTATGTATCAGAGCCTACTGAAATTATTCAAACTGATCAATCCTAAACATGCTTGCCTTGGCTTGTCTATTTCTTCACTTGGAAACCACAATAAAGGCTCTTGACCACAGTTACTAGACCTTCCTCAGTCTAGTAACAGACCCTGAGCTGCTGTGCATGTCCCCTCCCCGTGAGAATTATGAATAATGAGCTCTATTTTCAATGGTAATTTTTTCCTGATCTGTTGGCCTTATTGTATAGCAAATTTTCTATGAATACACTGTATTTTAAAATAATAAGCATGGAGTACCGTGGGCTAGGTGACTTCTGTAGGACATTTTATTAAAGGATGCAAAAAAGAGGAGTGACTATGGGGGACAATTGAGGAAAGAACAGTCCAGGAAGAGGGACCAGCCAGTTAAAAGGCTCTTGGTGGTTTGTGCTAGGTGAGTTTGAGTAATAGTGAATATATCTAGGCTGAGTAAGCAGAATAGCCAAAGATGCTTGCTCCTTGGAAGAAAACCTATGACAAACCTAGAAAGTATATTAAAAAGCAAAGACATCACTTGCCCACAGAGGTCCATATAGTCAAAGCTATAGTTTTTCCAGTAGTCATGTGTGGATGTGAGAGCTGGACCATAAAGAAGACTGAGTGCCAAAGAATTGATACTTTCAAACTCTAGTGCTGGAGAAGACTCTTGAGACTCCCTTGGACTGTAAGGTGATCAGACCAGTCAACCCTAAAGGAAATCAGTCCTGAATATTCACTGGAAGGACTAATGCTGAAGCTGAAGCTGCAGTTGTCCATCTGATGTGAAAAGCTGACTCACTGGAAAAGACCCTGATGCTGGGAAAGATTGAGGGCAGGAGGAGAAGAGGGCAGCAGAGAATGAGATGGTTAGATAGCATCACTGACTCAATGGACATGAGTTTGAGCAAACTCCAGGAGATAGTGAAGGACAGGGAAGCCTGGCGTGCTGCAGTCCATGGGCTCTCAAAGAGTCAGACACAACTGAGTGATTGAACAACAAGGGAGACTAGGAATATAACTAGGACTGAACCAGATGAAAACTTATAGCTAATTTAAACTTTTCAGCTGTTACTTCTCATGACTAAAAATGACATTTCAAGGAAGTTTAGGATGAGAGAAAGAAGATTCCAAAGAGCTGTTATAGAAGAAAATACAGTGGAGAAAGGACACATTCTGTAGTTTTGAGGAGAGTCATCCTTCTATCAACATGTGGCTTGGAAGCTGCTCCATCAGTCAAACCCATGGAGATAGAATACAAAACTCCTTCTCACAGTGCAGATAGGAGAGATGAGACTAAGTCAAGGCTGGAAGCCAAATGAAGTGGCAGCCCTAGAGAAGGGTAAGCAGAGAGTAGAAAGAAGTTCTTGGAGCAATCCTGAGAAGAAAAATAGGCCATTAAGAAGTTGTGGTTTTATTTCTTGTTTCTTCCACAGGAGCATAAATATACTAGGAAATTGAGTGTTGAAATCATGGATAAATATTTGTTGAGAAAGACATGAAAGCTTGTACATAAAACTGAGAATGTTTATCTAATTATCTCACAAAGCTCATCTTCAAAGATGAGCACATTGAGGGTTAGGGCTTCAGCATATGAATTTGCGGGAGACACAGTTCAGTCCATAGCAGGGACCAAGTAGTGACCCCATGTGACCTCTGAGCCAAAGAAGTCCTAAATCTGTATTTGTCATGTTATGTTACAGGTCTCTCTAAAAACTCATTTATCCTATTTTTATTTTTGTCCTTCAAGAAAACAGTACAGATCAGCTAAGAAAATGAGTTAATTTGAAACTCTAGTTAACTTAAAATGAAGGATGTTTGGCATGTATACAATTATCCAATGTTCAAACAGAATGTTTTTAAGGAATTCAGATAATATTTGCATTGAAGAAATAATTTTTTTCTATCAGATAACCATGGAGAAGGATATTTGTAGTTTCACTGTAACCACATTTGTTTTTAAGTCAAACACTTGTAAAAAAATGACAGTTTGTAAAAACAATATCACTTCAGATCTACGGTGTTTTTTTTTTCTTTTTATTTATTTTGGAAGCTAATTACTTTACATATTGTATTGGTTTTGCCATACATTGACATGAATCCACCACGGGTGTACACGTGTTCCCCATCCTGAACCCCCCTCCCACCTCCCTCCCCATCCCATCCCTCTGGGTCATCCCAGTGCACCAGCCCCGAGCACCTTGTATCATGCATCGAACCTGGACTGGTGATCCATTTCACATATGATATTATACATGTTTCAATGCCATTCGCCCCAACCATCCCACCCTCGCTCTCTCCCACAGAGTCCAAAAGACTGTTCTATACATCTGCCTCTTTTGCTGTCTCGCATACAGGGTAATCATTACCATCTTTTTAAATTCCATATATATGTGTTAGTATACTGCATTGATGTTTTTCTTTCTGGCTTACTTCACTCTGTAAAATTTTTCTGTGACTTTACTCCAACTACAGTCCAACTCATGAGAAACCGTATGTTTCTAGAACCCTGGGTAGCATGGGTTTAGAGTAAAGTATAGCAAGGAAAGAAGCAAAGAGGTTGCTGCAGGCAACTTCTTTGTCTCTGAATTCCTGTAGGATTATGTCCATCACCTCTCCTCAGACACGCATCACTTTAGCTCTAATATTAAAGGTATATGTATGTGGCTGACAATTTCATGTCCAAGTAGGTAGAGGAAATGACAAACCAAAAGAGCTTATATTTGACCAAGGAGGAGGAATTGGC
The DNA here is from genome assembly GCF_000754665.1 of Bison bison bison. Taxonomy (NCBI): domain Eukaryota; kingdom Metazoa; phylum Chordata; class Mammalia; order Artiodactyla; family Bovidae; genus Bison; species Bison bison. The sequence continues at coordinate 7,808,177 of NW_011495025.1, read as the reverse complement.
TGCTGAAGTGGATGTGACAGGAACCCAGGAAGAAAATGACCCTCTCATATATATATATATATGCTGTTCTCATTTCTATGACAATCAATTTCAAACACACTATCTCAACATCCCTCAAAGCACATGGGTATTTGTCAGGTCATATTTCCTGATGTGAGTTTCAGAAAGCCTGAAAACTTGATCTCAAACTGTGTTCATTTCCCTTCTCAGTGTATTAGGCAGATTTCTTATACTGAGTAACTTTTACAGAGCAGATACTCAGTGAATTTGTTGTGTTAAATAGATAATGAAAATTTAGAACTCAGAAGGGCACAAGGGGCATGCGAATAGAATCAAACCATCCTATTTTCTTCTCGGAGGCAAGTGCAGTGTGAGAGAAGATGGCAGAGTTTCTGCTTAACTTTAATCTCCCTTTGCTTTGGACTAATGGACTAAAAAGTCAAATAAGGAAGAAGACAATGTTTCAAAGAGGGAAAAGTTGGCAGTGTTGAAAAATACTGAGAAAAAAAGAAGTTTGTTGATCCCTAATGTAGAAGACGGACCCCGTAGCAGATCGCAGAAGCATGGCCAACAGGAGCTACCCCATGTCCAAGGTCAGGGGCGGCAGCAGAGAGTGCTAGGCTGCGACAGCGCAGGAGCAGCTGAGAGGAGCTACACCACATCAGAGGTCTGGGATGGCAGCCTGGAGGAGCTACCCTCCGCCCGAGGCCAGGGGTGACGGCCAAGAGGAGCAACCCCACGTCCAAGGAGCGGTGGCTGTGCTGGCGCAAGAGGGCTGAGAGGAGCTACTCCACATTCAAGGTCAGGAGGGGTGGGGGTGAGGAGATACCTCTCCTCCGAGGTAAGGAGCAGCGGCTTCACTTTGCTGGAGCTGCCATGAAGAGATACCCCGCGTCCAAGCTAAGAGAAACCCAAGTAAGACGGTATGTGTTGCAAGAGGGCATCAGAGGGCAGACACATTGAAACCATAATCACTAGTCAATCTAATCACACTAGGAACACAGCCTTGTCTAACTCAATGAAACTAAGCCATGCCCTGTGGGGCAACCCAAGACGGGCAGGTCATGGTGGAGAGGTCTGACAGAATGTGGTCCTCTGGAGAAGGGAATGGCAAACCACTTCAGTATTCTTGCCTTGAGAACCCCATGAATAGTATGAAAAAGCAAAATGATAGGATAATGAAGGAGGAACTCCCCAGGTCAATAGGTGCCCAATATGCTACTGGAGATCAGTGGAGAAATAACTCCAGAAAGAATGAAGGGATGGAGCCAAAGCAAAAACAATACCCAGCTGTGGATATGACTGGTGATAGAAGCAAGGTCTGATGCTGTAAAGAGCAATATTTCATAGGAACCTGGAATGTCAGGTCCATGAATCAAGGCAAATTGGAAGTGTCAAGCAGGAGATGGCAAGAGTGAACATCGACATTCTAGGAA
>NW_011495025.1:7756936-7806397 GCF_000754665.1 Bison bison bison | reverse complement strand
GTAATCCAAGTCTATGTCCCAACCAGTAACACTGAAGAAGCTGAAGTTGAATGGTTCTATGAAGGTCTACAAGACCTTTTAGAACTAACATACAAAAAAGATGTCCTTTTCATGATAGGGGACTGGAATGCAAAAGTAGGAAGTCAAGAAACACCTGGAGTAACAGGCAAATTTGGCCTTGGAATATGGAATGAAGCAGGGTAAAGGCTAATAGAGTTTTGCCAAGAGAATGCACTGGTCATAGCAAACACCCTCTTCCAACAACACAAGAGAAGACTCTACACATGGACATCACCAGATGGTCAACACCAAAATCAGATTGATTATAGTCTTTGCAGCCAAAGATGGAGAAGCTCTATATAGTCAGCAAAAACAAGACTGGGAGCTGACTGTGGCTCAGATCATGAACTCCTTATTGCCAAATTCAGACATAAATTGAAGAAAGTATGGAAAACCACTAGACCATTCAGGTATGACCTAAATCAAATCCCTTATGATTGTACAGTGGAAGTGAGAAATAGATTTAAGGGACTAGATCTGATAGATAGAGTGCTAATGAACTATGGACTGAGGTTTGTGACATTGTACAGGAGACAGGGATCAAGACCATCCCCATGGAAAAGAAATGCAGAAAACCAAAATGGCTGTTGGGGGAGGCCTTAAAAATAGCTCTGAAAAGAAGAGAAGTGAAAAGTAAAGGAGAAAATGTAAGATATAAGCATCTGAATGCAGAGTTCCAAAGAATAGTAAGAAGAGATAAGAAAGCCTTCTTCAGCGATCAATGCAAAGAAATAGAGGAAAACAACAGAATGGGAAAGACTAGAGATCTCTTCAAGAAAATTAGAGATACCAAGGGAATATTTCATGCAAAGATGGGCTCAATAAAGGACAGAAATGGTATGGACCTAACAGAAGCAGAAGATATTAAGAAGAGGTGGCATGAATACACAGAAGAACTGTACAAAAAAGAGCTTCATGACCCAGATAATCACAATGGTGTGATCACTCACCTAGAGCCAGACATCCTGGAATGCAAAGTCAAGTGGGCCTTAGAAAGCATCACTATGAACAAAGCTGGTGGAGGTGACGGAATTCCAGTGGAGCTCTTTCAAATCCTGAACGATGATGCTGTGAAAGTGCTGCACTCAGTATGCCAACAAATTTGGAAAACTCAGCAGTGGCCACAGGACTGGAAAAGGTCAGTTTTCATTCCAATCCTAAAAAAGGCAGTGCTAAAGAATGCTCAAACTACCACACAATTGCACTCATCTCACATGGCTAGTAAAGTAATGCTCAAAATTCTCCAAGCCAGGCTTCAGCAATATGTGAACCGTGAACTTCCAGATGTTCAAGCTGGTTTTAGAAAAGGCAGAGGAACCAGAGATCAAATTGCCAACATCTGCTGGATCATCGAAAAAGCAAGAGACTTCCGGAAAAAACATCTATTTCTGCTTTATTGACTATGCCAAAGCCTTTGACTGTGTGGATCACAATAAACTGTGGAAAATTCTGAAAGAGATGGGAATACCAGACCACCTGACCTGCCTCTTGAGAAACCTATATACAGGTCAGGAAGCAACAGTTAGAACCGGACACAAACAACAGACTGCTTTCAAATAGGAAAAGGAGCATGTCAAGGCTGTATATTGTCACCCTGCTTATTTAACTTAAATGCAGAGTACATCAAGAGAAACGCTGGGCTGTAAGAAGCACAAGCTGGAATCAAGATTGCCGGGAGAAATATCAGTAACCTCAGATATGCAGATGACACCGCCCTTATGGCAGAAAGTAAAGAGGAACTAAAAAGCCTCTTGATGAAAGTGAAAGTGGAGAGTGAAAAAGTTGTCTTAAAGCTCAACATTCAGAAAACAAGGATCATGGCATCTGGTCCCATACTTCAAGGCAAATAGATGGGGAAACAGTGGAAACAGTGACTGACTTTATTTTTCTGGGCTCCAAAATCACTGCAGATGGTGACTGCAGCCATGAAATTAAAAGACGCTTACTTCTTGGAAGCAAAGTTATGACCAACCTAGACAGCATATTAAAAAGCAGAGACATTACTTTGCCAACAAAGGTCCATCTAGTCAAGGCTATGGTTTTTCCAGCGGTCATGTATGGATGTGAGAGTTGGACTGTGAAGAAAGCTGAGCTCCGGAGAATTGATGCTTTTGAACTGGTGTTGGAGAGAACTCTTGAGAGTCCCATGGACTGCAAAGAGATCCAACCAGTCCATTCTAAAGGAGATCTGTCCTGGGTGTTCTTTGGAAGGAATGATGTGGAGGCTGAAACTCCAGTACTTTGGCCACGTCATTCGAAGAGTTGACTCATTGGAAAAGACTCCAAAGCTGGAAGGGACTGGGGGCAAGAGGAGAAGGGGACGACAGAGGATGAGATGGCTGGATGGCATCACCGACTTGATGGACGTGAGTTTGAGTGAACTCCGGAAGTTGGTGATGGACAGGGAGGCCTGGCATGCTGCAATTCATGGGATTGCAAAGAGTCGGACACAACTGAGTGACTGAACTGAACTGAATACCTAAGGCAAAACAATCAACAAACATCTATTAATTATTGCAAATAAAGTAAAGAAGAGAGCTAACATTTTCTGTCACCTAAACCAAGGCAATTTATTTGGCAATTTTTGTACATCACTTCATTTAAGATTCAAAATAATTCTACACAAGAGGAAGAATTTATATTTTTCATGTTACAAAAGAAAAAGGCTAAAGTTGATGGAAGCTAAGCAGAGCTAGAATTGGGAACTAAGATTTTCTGACTTCAAAGCACACACTCCAAAGTTAAAAGTATTCAGCTAAGTGCCCTGAAAGGATGTAAAAGTGATATTCATTTCTGAACCTCCCCAAAGCTTTATAGTCTCATTAGGCAGAATCACAGGCTCATCCCAACTTAAACTCAAGGATCTTAGAGAACATCTAATCTAACATACTTGCTATACACAAGAGGAAACCAAAGTGTGGATTCAGACAGTTCCTTGCCAGAAGCCACATAGCTAGCAAAGAGCAGAGTCAGTCTAGAAATAGGATCTCCTGACTCATGCTCAGCAAGGTGAAATGCATTCTTTAATCTTTCATGGCATTTAGATGTACATTTACCATGAATTAAAAGCACGATGGGATACACTGATGGTGACATATGGGTCTTCTTCCTTTACCCTCTATAGTCAGGAAGAAAACAACATAACAAGTAATTATAATACAATGCTAGACTAGAGGAAGAACAGGGGGAGCTGGATTAGTGAGGGCATTTTTTAGGATTCTTGGCTCCCAGGGGGCTTAACTCAACCTGATCTACTTAAGCCAAAAGGAGCTGTAAATCTTTGCATGAGCCAGGAAATTTTCATGTTCAAAAGCATTGTCTTGGAATGCTTTCTCCTGTTCCATATTTTTGGCCAAGCCTTCCCAGAGCAATAGTCATCTCCCCCACAAAGGTTTCTCTTTATCTCTCCCTACTTCCCAAAGGCAAGCGGCCAAGCCTTTCTGTTGCCAATCTTCAGTCTTCAGTCTTACATAACTGATGAATTTTCTGTCTCCTCCACCGGTTTATGAGCTCTTCCAGAACAGAAACAGTTTCTTGCTTATCTCTGAAATCCAGTATCTAGCACTTAGTAGGACAAAATAAACTCTCATTAGATGCATTGTAAATGGTAGACGAATGATATTTTTTAATTTTGGTAGGACCTTCTTTTTATTTTAAGTTGACATACTATTGATTGACAATATTGTGTTAGTTTTGGGTATACAGCAAAATGATTCAGTTAGATATATTCTTTATCGATTTTTTTCTCTTATAGGTTACCACAAAACATTAAGTATAATTCCCTGTGCTAAGCAGTAGGTCCTTGTTGATCGTGTATGTTATATATATTAGTGTATGTTAATCCCAAACTCCTAATTTATCCCTCCTCTCACTTTCCCCTTTAGTAACCATAAGTTTGTTTTCTACATCTATTTCTATTTTGTAAAGTTCATTTGTACAATATTTTTGATTGCTCGTATAAGCGATATCATATGATATGCGTCTTTGTCTGACTTACTTTACTTAGTATGACAATCTCTAGGTCCATCTGTGTTGCTGTAAAAGGCATTATTTCATTCTTTTTACGGCTGAGTAATATTCTGTTGTATAAATATACTACATTTTCTTTATCTATTCATCTGTTGATGGACATTTAGGTTGCTCCCATGTCTTGATCATTGTAAATAGTGCTGCTATGAATACTGGAGTGTCTGTGTCTTTTCGAGTTATGCTTTTCTTTAGATATATGCCCAGAGGTAGAAGTTCAGGATGATACAGTAACTCTATTTTTAGTTTTTTAAGGAACCTTCGTACCATTCTCCATAGTAGCTACACCAATTTACATTCTTACCAACAGTGTAGAAAGGTTCCTATTTTTACCCACATATTCTCCAGTATATACTATTTATAGACTTTTTGATGACTGTCATTCTGACTGGTATGAGATGATACCTCATTATAGTTTTGATTTATAATTCTCTAATAAATAGTGATGTTGAGCCATCTTTTCTCATGTGTTTTTTTCTAATTAATTCAAAGTCAAGTAATTAAAGACTGTATTTGAGATTTTCTGAGAGACTTGTGAAGGTCAATTCCCTAAGAAACTGTTTTAAGCTAAAGGTCTACACACTCAAATGGAAAGTCACAGGTTACTTTAAAATCACTGAAATGAGCCCTGTCTCTTCGAATATGCTTCTCAAGACAATTTTTCCCCCCAAAGTTGGAGAAGCCACTTATATGTTCTAATACTTATTTGTGAATACTCCCTGGAATAATTTAATTTATATTTTAATTTTATGGTTTATGAATTTGCTAACGGACAAAGACTTCATGATATTTCCAGCAAAATGGCTCATTTGCTACACTAGAGGATGGCTTTGAGCTTCTGATTATTTTACATGGTTTGCTACAAAGAATAAATGTCAATAAGTAAATAAACAAAATCTTCAACTCCCAAAATAGTTGCCCCTCATCATTGGAGTTTGGCCCATGTTAAGTAGGGGTGAACCCAAACTCACCTATTGGAGTTTGGCCTATGTGAGAGTTGGACCATAAAGAAAGCTGCTGCTGCTGCTGCTAAGTCGCTTCAGTCGTGTCCGACTCTGTGCGGCCCCATGGACGGCAGCCCACCAGGCCCCGCCGTCCCTGGGATTCTCCAGGCAAGAACACTGGAGTGGGTTGCCATTTCCTTCTCCAATGCATGAAAGTGAAAGTGAAGTCGCTCTGTCCTGCCCGACTCTTTAGCGACTCCATGGACTGCAGCCTACCAGTCTCCTCCATCCATGGGATTTTCCAGGCAAGAGTACTGGAGTGGGTTGCCAAAAGCTGAGCACTGAAGAATTGATGTTTTTGAATTGTGGTGTTGGAGAAGACTGTTGAGAGTCCCTTGGACTGCAAGGAGATCAAACCAGTCAATTCAAAAGGAAATCAGTCCTGAATATTCATTGGAAGAACTGATGCTGAAGCTAAAGCTCCAATACTTTCGCTCCAATACTTTCGGAACAAACAATATCTAGAGTTGAATCAGATATCAGGGAAGAACTGTGATATCTGCAACTCTAACTCTCGTAAGGTAGACAAGCAACTTGAAAAAGTGTGCTTTGGAAATGTGGTTAATTGTGGTTAATGAACTGAGTCATTTGAAAAGACCCTGATTGAAGACCAGGGAAAGATTGAAGGCAGGAGGAGAAGGGGACGATAGAAGATGTGATAGCTGGATGGCCTCACTGACTCAACGGACATGAGTTTGAGCAGGCTCTGGGAGTTGGTGATGGACAGGGCAGCCTGGCTTGCTGCGGTCCATGCGTCACAATGAGTCAGACATGACTGAGTGACTGAAGTGAATTGAACAGAAAGCAGGACACAGAAACTGTTGCTGTCTATGGTTTCCCACATGAAACACATCCATGTTCATAATGCTAGAAATTTTGTATAAATTTGTTTTCTGATGATTACATTGTCCTATGACACTGTTAAGACTAGCTTTGAGGCAGCAGAAATAAATTATTGTAATTTCTGTTTATATGTTCCAATTTGGAAAATCCCTGGGTACAACAATGGGAAGAAGAGAGAACAGGAGCTGTTACATCAACATTTAAATCCTCTGGTGCTGAAGTGACACATGTTACTTTTGTCCCATTTCATAAGCCAGAAATGGTCATATGGCTACATCTAACCACAAAGGAACAAACATACCTAGAGTTGAATCAGACATCAGGGAAGAACTGTGATGTCTGCAACTCTAACTCTCGTAAGGTAGACAAGCAACTTGAAAAAGTGTCCTTCGGAAATGTGGTTAATTAGAAATAAAATCCAAAATTCAAGCACAAAATAAACAAGAAAAAACTGTTATTCCTCTTATTCCTATTACAAGTGATTAATTAGTAAAGCAAACAATAAGCTCATAAACTCTTATGAGATGTCCAAATATATGAGACATCCAAACATATCAAGAGAACTTTGATATCTGTGACCATGAATGATGATTCTTGCTGTCTATGGGTGTTACACGCAGGTACAATAGCCAGTGAGAGGAATACATACACAAGATTTATAAATTAATATCTATTCCCAGATTAAGAGCTAAACTATAAGACTACATAAAGCTCTCTCTCCATATATATATGTGTGAGCATGTGTGTTCATATATATGTATATGCAACTAATAATAATACATGGAATATAAAATAAATATGTGTGAATAACTCTACAAATATGAAGTTTGGACCAATTAAGAGTGCTATTCCTGAGAAACTATTTGATATGGGATCCTCAGAAATATGCCAGTTTGCTGTGTGCTGGGTATTTGCACCTAATGATAAGACAACCACACGGCTAAATACTTAGGCAAGGTTGACAGAAGTGGTAGGGAACAGAATGCCACAGAATGACAAAGGTCAACTCAGACACCCAGTCAAAGGCATGTTTTGCTTAGATTGTTTTATCAACTACTGTATTTCTCTGTAGAGAAATTTGAGAGACTTGGAAAGCATGTGTCCCCCTCTGCTGCTACTGCTGCTAAGTCGCTTCAGTCGTGTCCGACTCTGTGCGACCCCATAGACACTCCCCCATCCCTGGGATTCTCTAGGCAAGAATACTGGAGTGGGTTGCCATTTCCTTCTCTGGGAACATGCAAAGAAGTATCTTTGGCCATTTAAGGAACATTTAATTCTTGAACCTTTTCATCAACTATATTACTCTCAAGTTGTGAATACAACACCGTTGGAATGCCAAAGTCAACATGAGCATCATATATTTCTGAGTTTTGGTGATTTTGCCATCAGTTTCCCCCCCACCACCTCATGAAAATGAGCTAACCAGGTTGCTTAGATGATGCTGTATGATAATATTGAAAAGTGAAAAGAAAGTGGATATCTCAGGAAGTAAGTAGATCCTCACTGATGAAAAGAAATAGGGAAGGAAAGTGGTGGTGGTAGAGGAGGAGGAGAAATTTAAGTGTGTCAGGAAAGTCCCAACACTGAATATTTAAATTCACTAAGATTCTCGTCAAGCAGGTTTGAATTTTTATAATCTCGGTGGCAACTTGGAAAGTACAAAGGGAAGGAGATAGAAAGAGAGGAAAGAAGGAAGGGAAAGGGAGGGAGGAAGAAAGAAAATAAAATGAAACCTAGTAGATTTTGGCAGAGATTTATTCTAAGATTACTGCTGCTGTTGCTGCTGTTGCTGCTGCTGCTAGGTCGCTTCAGCCCACCAGGCTCTGCCGTCCCTGGGATTCTCCAGGCAAGAACACTGGAGTGGGTTGCCATTTCCTTCTCCAATGCATGAAAGTGAAAAGTGAAAGTGAAGTCGCTCAGTCGTGTCTGACTCTTAGTGACCCCATGGACTGCAGCCTACCAGCCTCCTCCATCCACGGGATTTTCCAGGCAAGAGTGCTGGAGTGGGGTGCCATTGCCTTCTCTGACTGAATTTCCTCAAATTGCTTTCAATGATGACATGGGATCAAATACATGGTAATAAGAACATGAAAATATGTAACAGAAAATTATCTAAATTGTTTCCTCTCATTTCTATTATTTTCATTAGGGTGAAAGGATCAAAGGTTTATTCCTGCAACTGGAAACATGCTAAGCATTTCATAAACATTTTTAAATATGTTCTTTTCCACCCTCTTGATTTCCTTTTAACTAGATTCAAGAGGACAAAATTTTACCAGCTTTAACCACTTGGATTCTTATTAATTAGAGTCACTGTTAATTTCTAAAGTTGAAACTAATGAACAATATGATTTTCTTCATGGACCCAGCAATTTGCCATATAAGGCAAGTAACCACATTTCCATTGTTTAAAGGTTTATGAACATAGGCAATACTAATTATAAATACCAAATCAATTATTTTGGAAATATTTTCAGTTATATTTAGTACTATCTAAAGACTATTTACTTCCTTCATACATGTCTTACAAGAAGCTGCTTAATAAATAGAGGGGTGGTACAGAGCCGAAGATTTGAGAACACAAAACCAGCAAAACTGTAAGTTCCTTGTTACCACAGTGTTTGTGGTTATTACTCCTAATTTTAGAAGTTTCAGTCTCATGAGCCTGAAGCATGCTGTTTTCTGTAAAGTACCAAAAAACAGAATAAAGGTTTTCCTCTTAATTTTGCAAGACTAAAAAACAGAATAAAGGTTTTCCTCTTAATTTTGCAAGACTGCCTTAAGAAATCAAGGGAAACGCACTGGCTCAGCAAAGAGAAACTTCATTGTCTGTACTTAGCACCTTGTGGATGGTGGGACGATACGCCTCTCAGAGTAGAAAGAAACATTTGATGACATAATCTATTTTCTTCCTTATTGGAAAATGGATCTTTCAGGCTGGAACAGGTTTTATTTGTTAATCTGCTTTGTTTTTTAAATAAACCAGCATAGTGTATTTTTATATCCATATTTGGATAGGCTTTATAAATTTGAAAACTTTTTGTACATAAAGTCAGCAGAAATAATACCTCAAATGAGTGGTAGGAGATGGAAACTGGAAATCAAACAATTTTTATTGAATTTATTTTCTTTTCTTTTATCAACCATCAGGATGACTGCCATTCACATCACAAGAAATCTAGCTAGCACTTCTAAGCTAACATCTAACCAAGGCACCAATTTAAGAAGGTCAAAGGCTCTTGGTGGTAGAAGAAATCCTAGAGATTAGCAGATACAGCCCCCACCACTAACTAAAGTCTTTCCATGTATGATGCATGCACCACTTGGATCAGAATCTGCTGAGGTGCATACTAAAAAGCACACTCTATATCAGACCTATGCAAGTACAGTCTACACCGTCAGCATGCTCTCTAACATTGAGAACAAATTTAATTATCTTTCATATGTCAGCTCTTCGAATATTAAGGAATATTGTCTTGCTGCTGAAATATTTTTTTCTAAATACACTGTGTCCAAGTATAGTTAAATATCTGATAGAAAATATGCAGACAATCATTATTTCTCAAATCAGATTTAAAATGAAAGAAAGAAATTAGTCTCAGCAGAGTTATTAGAATTTATCAATTCTTGTTTCTAAGGAGACAAAAACTAAAATTAGACGCTGCATTCAAAACACTTAGCCCAGTGTCTGACGCCCAAGTCCAAGAAATAACGGTGGTATCGGTAGAAACGGCTGCAGTGGTGATGACAGCGAACGTGGAGGCGATGGTGTTACTGGACTGTTCTGCAGACTCACTGCTGCCTGCCTGCCTCCCTCCCTAACTTCTTCCTTCCTTCCTTCCTTCTTTTCTCCCTTTACATATTTTTTGTAATTATTTTTAAGTGTTTATCAAAGTGATATATGTGCATGGTAACAAATCAAAAGATAGTTCTAATTTTTTTAAAACAACAAAACTCCTTTTGCATATTCCACCAAATAAAGCTTAGCTATACAATGGTATTATCTTTTAATGTTTGTTTTAATTCTACTGATAATTTTTTGTAATAGTAAGTAACATGTTAGTAACTACACTTCTTATCAGCTTAGGAGCACAACTACTGACTCTACAAAAAGATGAATTAGCTACCTAAACTTCCACTTCCTCCCTTCCCTTCTTCCCAAAGGTAAATAAATACATTATTTATATTATTTTCCCAGTTCTTCAAGTGATCAACTCTGTAACCTTAGACCTATACGTCTATTTCTTGTTCCACCAACTTTTGATGGTGTCTCTTGGTGTTCTGACTGTATGAAATGAGGATTTTTAGCCGCAAACTGTTCTTTTACTTTCATGCCTCCTTTAATTCAGTCACACTTTTACCTGTGCACCATCCATAGTTCAGTTCAGTTTAGTCGCTCAGTCACGTCCAACTCTTTGCAACCCCATGGACTGCAGCACGCCAGGCCTCCCTGTCCATCGCCAACTCCCGGAGCTTACTCAAACCCATGTCCATTGAGTTGGTGATGCCATCCAATCATCTCACCCTCTGTCGTCCCCTTTTCCTCCTGCCCTCAGTCTTTCCCAGCATCGGGGTCTTTTCAAATGAGTCAACTCTTCACATCAGTGGCCAAAGTATTGGAGTTTCAGCTTAGACGTTAAAAAAACTGGCTGTAAGAAACAGAAACAGGAGCGGCAATAGATGGCACTAGAAGATTGTAAGTCTCAGAGGCAAAGTGATTTTCATTTTCTCCTTCAGTCCCCATAATACATGAGGAGGGCAGACTGTCAGGGAGTTGGGGGACAGAGGGGAGCAGAGGTGGGGCAGGGGGCAATGGCAGGAGAACCACAGCTGCCTTGGTAAGGATGCTAATTCCCTTGTTTACTTTTCCTGGACAGAATCCTGTAATGTGTTGAGGGGCAGGGAGCAAATGGCCACTGACTACAAAGATTCTGCTCCAGGCACAACATGAACATGAGTCAGTTCTTAGAATCAGGTGGCCAAAGTATGGATTTTCAGCTTTAGCATCAGTCCTTCCAATGAACACCCAGGACTGATCTCCTTTAGGATGGACTGGTTGGATCTCCTTGCAGTCCAACGGACTCTCAAGAGTCTTCTCCAACACCACAGTTCAAAAACATCAATTCTTCAGTGTTCAGCTTTCTTTGTAATCCAACTCTCACATCCACATTGTCTCACATCTTACATTGTTCATAAATTGATCATAAAAGGAAAAAAGCAATGAACAGCCTTTAGTAAATATTGCATATTAAGATTATGTTTTCTTTTCTATATGTTGGGCTCTTGGTTCTAATGGAGGGACTATTCTGTATTAGTCAATTTGTTACCACATGCGTATGATTTGGGTGTTTTTTTTTTTTTTTTTTTGTGGGGGAAAAAGTATCTAGTCAGGTTTCCAAAATCTAGACAAATGCTAGTGTAAGAGGGTTTTATTTAGAGGTATTGAGATTCAAGCTAGAATAGTTAGCTTTCCCCAAAAGTTTGCTTCAGTTTTGTTAAAGTCCCCTGCTCTACCTCATTAATTGGCAACAATCTGTGCTTACCTTGTTCCTGGTAGCACAGCTGATAAGTTTTGAACACTGGCCATTGACACCAGCACCTATTCTTCTCACCACTGCCCTATGCCATCTTCCCCAAAACTCAAAATATATGAAAAATATTTGATGAGGTGTTACTCTTTGTGATTGGAAACAAAATTCCAATATTATGTGGAAACACAGAACTTTAGCACTTGTAGAGATCCACCTCAGAAAAAAAAAAAGAAAGAAAGAAAAACATGAATGGTCCAAATTTTGTCCAAGTATCCAGCTCCACCACAGTTTTCAGAAGCATGGTAGAGGAAGGTAGCACCACGAGGTTGATGTAATTTTCCCATTAATGGATCACCCATGTGTCTTTCCAATTTCAGCCTACTTTTTCCTGGTGGTAATCCTTAAAAATTTAGCTAAGAGGTGCTGGGAGCTGCACTGCCTGGCCCTCGCCTCTTCTGATATGTGCTTATGCTCCCCTGTCCTAATTCCTGTCTCCCAAGAATCTGTGGAAAACCCTGTTCCCTAGTCATACCCACGCCTGTATGCGTGCGTGCTAAGTCACTTCCGTCGTGTCCGACTCTGTGCGACCCTATGGACTGTAGCCCACCAGGCTCCTCTGTCCCTGGGATTCTCCAGGCAAGAATCCTGGAGTGGGTTGCCATGCCCTCCTCCAGACCCATGCCTATATACTTTTCCTAATTCTCTTTGGTATTATGGGAAGGGGCCCAGAAGGAATGAGGGACTTATTTATGATTAAAGTATATAACACTCTTCTCGGAATATCTGAAGATGCTCTCAAAGTTTGATCCAGTTCTAAGAAACACTGACATTCTGCCAATGAATCCCTTCCTTAGATTCTTTTTTTTTTCCCTTTCTGAAATCCTGGGGGAAAAAATCTCTGTTTGGACAACAAATTCTCATCTAGCCTTTGTACTCTTGTCACCACAAATATCTAGTTGTAACTAGATATTTAAAAGAAGAAAAGATTTTGTTTTTGTATCAACATACTTTTCCTAATACCTACATATGGTTTCCTTGACTGCTAGATAAATCACATCTAAATTTTATTCCAGACTCAAAATGAGCTGCAAATTGAAGTTTACAAGTGATATTTCACTCATAGCCACTCCACTACTATTTTTTACAAAGACATATATCTGCATAAAAATACTCCTAAAGTAGGTGCTGCTATAGCAACTGAGTGTTCCTTTCAGCTCAGGATGCCTAAGGGTACAAACTGCAAAACTGACAATTCTCTTGATAGTTTCTGACTGTATCAAAGCTGAAAGATACATTTTTTTTTCTTAATAGTATGTTTCTTCCCAAGGTCACAGATCCCAGAGTCAGATTTAAATCCTGCATCATGCTCTGAATTAAGCAAACATCATCTCAAATAGCACTTGTATTTTCAGCTTGCAGGCTGCTTCTGAACTTGCATAATTGAGTTTTTATTTCATTTCTCATTCTTCTACAGTTGATTTTATAACAGCGTTCCCTATAAGCAGTTTATCCAAGAGAATCATGGAGGAAGGACAGAAATCAGACCATTGTTAAGAATTCTCAAACCAGCTATTATTGAGTGCCTGATAGATGTCAGGCAGATTGCTAAGCTCTTTGCATTGCATTATTTCATTATACCTTTATGTACACTTTATCAGGTGGATGAGAAAGAAAGATTTCTGAAGTCCATTAAGCCTAACTTCCCATACCATTAGGTGAAAACATATATCACAGTGTGAGGTATTTCACGCCCAGATATTTCAGCTGCAGAATCGGTATCTGAAAAGCCCAGAGGCCAGAAGTCCCTGGAGAAGATGATCTTTCTCGAGAAGAAGGAGCAAATAAACTGGTTTTCCCAACTCTGGACATTCATTGAATTGGGAACATATCCAATTCAGATATGTGCATTTTAGATATGTATGTGTATATATACATACATATATGTGTGGACATGTAAATGTGTATTTTTTCTTTATCCATTCATTGTCGATGGACACCTAGGTTGTTTCCATATCTCAGCTATTGTGACTAATATTAGTACTAAACATAGGACTGAAGATATGTCTTCAAGATACTGATTTTACTTTCTTTGGATATATACCCAGAAGTGGGACGACTAGATCATGTGATAGTTCTACTTTTAACTTCTTGAGAAACTTACTGTTCTCCATAGTGACTGTACCAATTTACATTCCCAGAAATGGTTTTATTTTTTCTTTTTCTTGGTACATTTTCACCAATATTTGATATCTCTTGTCTTTTTGGTAACAGCCATTCTAACGGCTGTGAGATGATGTCTCATTCAGGCTTTGATTTGCCTTTTCTCCAGAGATTCTGATTTATCTGGAAGTCAGATTTTGCCATATGTTAGAATCACCTTGAGGGGATTTTTAAAGCTGCAGATATCAAAGCTGCACCCCAGATCAATTAAAAGTAGACCTGAGAGATACTTCTACACCAGAGAGATATGCAAGAAAGAAAAGACTGACAAAACTTGTGGGATTAATTAGAGGTGGAGGGGGACAGAGAGAAGTCAAGAAAGGCACTCAGATTTCAGCTTGAGAAACTGGGAGACACGTGATGTCCAGCAGTCTTCCTCCTGAGTTCAGTTCAGTTCAGTCACTCAGTTGTGTCTGACTCTTTGCGACCCCATGAACTGCAGCAAGCCAGGCCTCCCTGTCCATCACCAACTCCCGGAGTTCACTTAAACTCATGTCCATCGAGTCAGTGATGCCATCCAGCCATCTCATCCTCTGTCGTCCCCTTCTCCTCCTGCCCCCAATCCCTCCCAGCATCAGAGTCTTTTCCAATGAGTCAACTCTTTGCAAGAGGTGGCCAAAGTACTGGAGTTTCAGCTTTAGCATCATTCCTTCCAAAGAACACCCAGGACTGATCTCCTTTAGAATGGACTGGTTGGATCTCCTTGCAGTCCAAGGGACTCTCAAGAGTCTTCTCCAGCACCACAGTTCAAAAGCATCAATCTAATATGCACCACTGGCAGCCGCATTCTCTCATGAAATACACATTCTTTGAGCCCTGCAGGGAGAGGACCTCTGAATATGTATTGATATGGGGAGTCTTTACGAAGAACTGGAACTCTAAACTAAAAACTGTATTTCCCCAGTATGCAAAAACATTGATATCTATTTCCTGTCAAAACCTTTAACCATCTCCTGCACAGTCAGCTCAGTTGCGCCAAAGGAGATAGCACCAAATCCTCTTGTAGATCATAAAAGAACTGATCACATAGTATGCTAATCATTTGTACCCTTGCCTGATTCCACTATCAGATTAGGAGCTCCTTAAGTGATACAGTAGAGGTAAAGAATCTGCCTACAATGCAGAAGACCTGAGTTCAATCCCTGGGCTGGGAAGGTCGCTTGGAAAAGGGCATGGCAACCCACTCCAGTATTCTTGTCTAGATAATTCCATGGACAGAGGAACTGGTGGGCTACAGTCCATGGGGCACATGGTTACAAAGAGTCAGACATGACTGAGCGACTAACATTTTCACTTTTTCAAAGGATACAGTGTCTTTGTATCTCCAGAGCTCCTAGTACGTAGTAGTTGTTCTTGAATGTGATGTGCATAAAGGCACAAATGGCCAACAAATAGAACACAGTTTACATGAAAGGATAATAAATTCTCTTTGATGTGGCTGCTTCATAAACACACTTTCCCCAAACTAAATTGCTTGTGTTTTCCTTCCTGTCCATGTCTTCTCCTAGAAAGTTTACAAGAAGCCACTGCCAATTAATGCTGAACACATTCATTGGTCCAAGAGGATATTATTTCTGAATAAAATTTAACACACTTTGGCATGAAGCTGTCAGTGTCAATCGGCTTAAATCAAACTGAAATGTCAAACTACTTAGCATATGGCTTATCCATATCTAATGTTGGAAGCAAGGGTGACATTCTCCCAAAGAGAAAATAACCCTGGTACACAGGGAGCTGCCAAGTCTTTAAAGGGCCAACCCTCATCTGAAAACACACAAAGTCCTGTACTTACAATTTTCAACACACCCTTTCATAAGCACGTAAATGCAAGTTATAAGGGGGCAGGGGTGAGTCTGCCCTATTTTTCACATCATTCTCAGAACTACACAGTGCCTGGTACAAAGTGAACATGCCACAAACATTGGCTAAAGGGAGGGATACGAAGAGAAGAGTTATTTGTCAAAGCAAAAGCATCAGATCTGCCCACCACCACAGATGTCATTAGCAGTCACATATTGTGGCTGATGTTTGCTTTAAAATGCAGTAAGAGTGCTTAACGGACAAGTCCTGAGTTTTTATAGTCAAGAAAGGAGACATTCAAACAATAGTTGGTAAGAAAATTATGAATATTATCTGTGCAAAAGAGATGATCAAAACCAAGATTATCAACCTGCAGGGCTCTATCGTGAAACCAAACTGCAATGATACACTCACATCACCCCTTGTAGAATATTTGGATTTACAGATAATCCAGTAAGTGTCTTCAAAACACTGGATGGTCATAAGTTAAGGAGCCTCCATGCCAGACTTCCAATAGATGAATAATGCTATATAGTTAATCAAAGATAACCAACAATTATTGAGAGTTTACTATACCCCACGCAATATATCATTAAGTTTGAAGTTGTCATTATCTACTCATTGATTCATAATTTACAGAATTATGTTGCTACCAAGTTGCTACTCTCATCATCCCCATTTTACAGATGAGGAAGTTGACTGGGGAAGTTAAGCAACTTGCCCAGAGTCACACAGATCAAAGGTGGTAGAGATAAGAATCATATGCAAGCAAAATACAGAATCATTCTTTAACAAAACATAAACACAGTTAAGGGCTTCCTTGGTAGCTCAGCTGGTAAAGAATCCACCTGTAATGCAGGACACCCCAGTTCAATTCCTGGGTCAGGAAGATCCCCTGGAGAAGGAATAGGCTACTCCAGTGCTCTTGGGCCTCCCTCGTGGTTTAGATGGTAAAGAATCTGCCTGAAATGCGGGAGACCTGGATTCAATCCCTGGGTTGAGAAGATCCCTTAGAGGAGGGCCTGGCAACCCGTTCCAGTATTCTTGCCTGGAGAATTCCCATGGACAGAGGAGCCTGACAGGCTGCAGTTCATGGGGTTGCAAAGACTTGGACACAACTGAGCAACTAAGCACAGCACAGCAAACATAGTTAAAACTAATCTAATAAATCTCTAGGCATGTTTCAAGGGAAACAGTTAAATATTAAGATTTTCTACTAAATGATCTCTTAAAATTGCAAAATTGATCATTCATTAGGAACAAAACCAATCAATGGACTTTCTTTCTTGTGCCTGGCGTTGTTTCAGGGGGACAGGGAATGCAGTGTATTATATTAGGGAATGCCACTGCTCTCATGGAGCTTACATTCTAGTGGGGGAAAATAGATTATATGCATAAAATATAAAGTCAGTATTTTCAGATTACGACAAGTGCTATGGAGAAAAGAAAGCAGAATAATATAATAAGAGTGACTTTGTGACTTAAAGTTACTTTAAGTTAGGTGGTTGACAAATTTTTCTCTGACATAGTGATATCTGGGCTGAGCTCCATGTTGACAGGAAGAAGCAGCCTTTTGAAGATCTAGGAAAAGAGAAATTCAGCCTAAGGAACAGCTGATGGCGAAGTGCTGAGCCTGGGGAGAGCCTGGAGCTCAAGGAGCAGAAACAATGCCAGTGTCGGAAGAAAGGAAAGAATAGGAAAGGAAAGGTGGGGAGAGAAGGGAAAGAAGCAAAACCATGGGTGTTTCACAGTAATTGCATCCGATATATAAAGTCATTTGTGGATAATTAATCACTTTGCTACCATATATTCCCATCCACTGAATGGAATGTATCTTTATCTATTCCAGGCCTCTTTCAAATCATTCAGTAAATTCTCATGGTTTTCTTTATATACTGCTGCCAAGTCGCTTCAGTTGTGTCCGACTCTGCGACCCCATGGACTGCAGCCTACCAGGCTTCTCCATCCATGGGATTCTCCAGGCAAGAACACTGGAGTGGGTTGCCATTTCCCTCTCCAATGCATGAAAGCGGAAAGTGAAAGTGAAGTCACTCAGTCATGTCTGACTCTTAGCGACCCCATGGACGGCAGCCTACCAGGCTCCTCCATCCATGGGATTTTCCAGGCAAGAGTACTGGAGTGGGTTGCCATTGCCTTCTCCCATCTTTATATACATCCACAATTCTTAACTTTATTCTCATACATTAAATTTTTAAATCAATATAAATGGGACTCTGTTTCTTCATATATATATATAAGCAATTATAAGAACAACATGGCAAAGTTGGTGAAAAATTCTTGTTCCCAAATGATATACACCTCTATAGTCATGGAAATTTCCTTTTCTTTTTCAGACAGAGCTGAATAAATACTGACACTTTTTTTTTTTCCTTATTAAGTTCCAGTCTGACTACATCGCTTTCTCTTGTGGATATCACTTCCCCCTCCACCCCTTCCTTCCTCCATCCCACCTTCAGTCCCTCCATTCCTCCTTCCTTCTTTCCATTTACCTATCTTTTTAATGGGCTTCCCAGGTGACACTAGTGTAAAGAATCCTCCTGTCAATGCAGGAGATATAATAGACAGGGGTTTGATCCCTGGGTGAGAAAGATCCCCTGGAGAAGGGCATGGCAACCCACTCCAGTATTCTTGCCTGGAGAATCCCATGGACAGAGAAGCCTTGAGAGCTACAGTCCTTAGGGTCACAAAGAGTCGGACACAACTGAAGCAACTTTACATGCATGCATTCAGTTTAGTTCAGTCGCTCAGTCATGTCCAACTCTTTGTGACCCCATGAATTGCAGCACACCAGGCCTCCCTGTCCATCACCAACTCCTGGAGTTCACTCAGACTCACATCCATCAAGTCAGTGATGCCATCCAGCCATCTCATCCTCTGTCGTCCCCTTCTCCTCCTGCCCCCAATCCCTCCCAGCATCAGAGTCTTTTCCAGTGAGTCAACTCTTCGCATGAGGTGGCCAAAGTACTGGAGTTTCAGCTTTAGCATCATTCCTTCCAAAGAAATCCCAGGGCTGATCTCCTTCAGAATGGACTGATTGGATCTCCTTGCAGTCCAAGGGACTCTCAAGAGTCTTCTCCAACACCACAGTTCAAAAGCATCAATTCTTCGGCGCTCAGCCTTCTTCACAGTCCAACTCTCACATCCATACATGACCACTGGAAAAACCATAGCCTTGACTAGACAGACCTTTGTTGGCATGCATTAGATTAGATCTATTTAATAAACATTGATTTCAGAATCTGTTACATGTCAAAAACTACACCTGAAACACAGGAATATAACCTTAAGTTGCCTGTGGCCTACTGAGGTCAGATAATAAGAAGTTGAAATGCAGTGTGGTAAGTTCTCTGGTGGAATAGAAGTAACCTGTGATGGGACCACAACAAGGCCCCTCCCCCAGCCTGGGGTGGTTAAAAGACACTTCCAAGAAAGGCTCAGCCTAGAGAAAGGAGGTCTGGGCAGAGACTGTTCAAAGAGCCCAGGACAAATGGGTATATTCATCAGACATGAAACAACCACCCAATCTGGCTAATGTGTACAGGAATAAAATATATTTTTTCAATTATACAAGTAACCACATAAAGTGCACTGGGACGACCCAGAGGGATGGTATGGGGAGGGAGGAGGGAGGAGGGTTCAGGATTGGGAACACATGTATACCGGTGGCGGATTCATTTTGATATTTGGCAAAACTAATACAATTATGTAAAGTTTAAAAATAAAATAAAATTTAAAAAAATCCAATCAAAAACTAGGAACATGGAAAGAAAGATTTTAAATATATGTTTCCTTCACCTGAAAATCTTACAGACAATAATTTTTAACCATATGGTTACATAGACTTTCATAATTTTTTCTAAATGTATATATATATGCCTATTTTACATAATATAAATAACCTGATACATGTTATTCTGCAACTTCTCTTTTCATTGAAAATATCTTGGAATGCTTATGTTGTCTATGAAAGTGAAAGTGAAAGTCGCTCAGTCGTGTCCAACTCTTTGCAACCACATGGACTGTAGCCTGCCAGGCTCCTCTGCCCATGGAATTCTCCAGGCAAGAATACTGCAGTGGGTAGCCATTCCCTTCTCCAGGGAATCTTCCCAACCCAGGGATCGAACCCAGGTCTCCCACATTGCAGGCGGATTTTTCACCCTCTGAGCCACTAGGGAAGCTATGTTTTCTATACATATAGATATCATTCTTTTTAATATCTATATGGTATCTATTTTTTCAGAAATGATATGTAGTTACATGTTCATATTAAGAAAAATAATATTAAACCTAAAAAGTGAAAATGGAAGTACCCTAATCCTCCCAGAACTTACCATTCTCATTCTCATTTCCCAGAATTAATTAACCTTTTTAAAAAAGTCTCCACATACTGTCTTGTAAATGCTGTGGAGTGTGTGTATATGTGTGTGTATGTAAATATTTTCTCCATTCTCTTAAAGTCAAGCTGTTCTCAGGGACTCATCAGTATACAGACACCCTACTTTTGCTATGCTAATCCACCCCTCGGAAGAGCTGGGAGTGAGGTGTAGAGAGGTGGGTTGTGGCACTGGGCTTCCCAGGTGGCACTAGTGGTGAAGAATCTGCCTGCCAATGCAGGAGACCCAAGAGACATGGGTTCGGTCCCTGGATTGGGAAGATCTCCTGGAGGAAAGCATGGCAGCCCACTCCAATATTCTTTCCTGGCTGGTAGGCTCAGTCCATGGGGTTGCAAAGAGTTGGACACGACTGAAGCAGCTTAGTACAGCACATGGCTATTCACCACAATCGAGTAGAAGGTTCTAGTCAACATGTGGTACAACCTCAGTAAAGACCAGTCAGAAAAGAATTGCATTTTCTGACATGAAACATTCTTTTACTAGGGTAACAGGCTAAAGGAAAACAGAAAATGCTCTTATTGCTACTGTTGGAGAGGGAAGGAGAGTTTTCTTTGTAAATTATTCACTCTCTTAAGCCAAGTTATTCAGAACATGCATTTTAAATAAGGCACAGGAAAACCAACAGGATCCATAGGTAGAGAATCTATTTGAATTGCCACCTGCCACAAAGAAACGAATACTGTATCCTCTAGATAAGGACATTCAACTTTACATGCTGCAAGGTTACCAGTGATCCTAGCTCCTGGCTCTGTGATAATTTATAGCAAATGAGGCATGTCTTTGTAGGAATTATTTATTTACTTTGAAGTAAATCTGTGATCTGTGAATGACCCTATTACTTGTTAATAGAGGAAAGTACTTGTGACTGGAATGAAAGCAAAAGCATATACCATGTTCAACGTGCAGTTTTCACAATTTCGCCCCAAAAGGTTCATTTCGGTAACATTCACAAGGAGGTAAGCAAAGCAAAACTATCGTCCACACTTGAGAGGTAAAAAAATGGATCCCCTCACACTTAGATACCTGACCCGTCCAATTTTACCTAGAAGGTTCACAAGCAAGCCAGAACTGGGGGGCTTTTCACCCCAGGGGCTCTCAGGGTCATATTCAAATATTTAATCATTATGAAGCTAAGATTAGCATTGCAGTTTATATTTGATAAAGCAAGTTTACAACAAACAATTTCATACAATAACTCAGTTTAAAAAGAGTATTTGAGGTACTATTTACAGCACTTCTTCAGAACAAGAAAATATAATCTCGGGAAATTTAAAAACTTGATTCAGCTCATGCCCCTAAAAAGTGACAGTATTCAAGTGACACTGCTTCTGCTGGAAACTTTCACTTACTCCTATCCATTTTATTACACCACAACACTTAGAATTTCAAAACATTTAAAGCCAGTATTATTTTATTTCTCCAACTCATGCAATAAGGCAGTAAAGAGATTTTCACCCTTACTTCCCAGAGCAGAAATCAGCGGTTTAAAACTACAGTCACGCTATTGGGAGAATTAGCAGCTAGTTCCAAAACCAAGGAAATTTATTCTCCCTCTGCAAGACTGAGATAACTGTACTATCTAAATAATCACAGCGGTTTCTCTAGGAAATCAGTACAACTGTAGAAGTCTGTAAGAGCCTACTGCTTTGGTCCTTTACAGGATAAGATTTTACTCCGGGCGAGTAGATTGTGGGTGAGATTTTCTAGATTTAACCACATGGGGGCAGTATGATCATGGCATTGAAAGGCTTCCAACCTCAGCAGTTCAGGAGCGCGCATGGCCAATTAACGCAGGAAAGCATCCCTTTGTGTCCTCTTTTTTGACTTAGAGATATGCAAAAAAGATAGCAAGCTGTGCTGTCCCTGAATGAAGAGCTCTGCTTCTTCCATCCAGCTTAACTGGAGGGATGTGGATGCAGGATGAGGGGCAACATTATAGCCTAATGAGCCAATTACTTTGAGTGGCACAAATACACCTAGGGACTTGGAGAAAGGTGCTTCCACAAAGCTGGGGGGATAAAAGAACAGGACTATAATTTTAGGCAAATCACAAGCTCAAATGTGCCCCTGGCCTTAAAATGTCTTTTCTTTTCTTTTCATTGGACTTCCCAACAAAGAAACAGGAAAGAGATGTTTATATTGGCATTGTCCCTTTTTGTTGGTGACTGTAATTTGTACAAGTCACGTTTATCCTGGCAATAAATCTACAATGCAACCAGCTTGAAAACGCATGCATTCAAAATATTTAATCCTGTTACTTTTACCTACAATTTTATTATGGAGGAAACTAGCTCTCGCCCTTCCATATATATGAGCTTTTTTTTTTTCTGATATACTAAAAGGACTATCTCACTTTATCCTTACAGCACGTCTATATAGTAGCTGTCATTATTTACATTCTACAGATAGGGAAAGCAAAGTCAAGAAACATTAACTGAACTGACTCAAGTTCACACCCAGAGAAAATAGGCAGGGCCTGTTCTATTTGATATACAAACCCACAATTTGTCTTCTCCGCATACTTACTTAAAACTCTGAAACATTTTTCCCTCTCTTTTCATTAATCTGTGATTTCTTTCATTTTATTATTGTTCAAATTTATGTTTAAATAGGGAAATCTCATGAGGGAAATAAGAAATAGCTGATAAACTAATGTCCAAATGGGCCTTGATGTTTTAAAGGTAAAAATGAGGGGGAAAAAAAAAAAGGAGGAAAAATATAACATGTTGATCTGATGAGAAAGAATAATCATACACAAAAGCACAAAATGAAACATAAAAAATTTTCTATGACCTACACACATACTTCTCTCTACAAATATTACCACAATACTAATAATAAATAATTTGAAATACAAGTATAATATATAATGGTGTATGTAATAAGCTGCACTTATAAAGTATCAGCTATTAACCAGGCACAGTTTGTAGCACTTTAAAAGTATTAAATCAATTAAATCACTTAATGTGTATGAAAAGCCATATATTCATTTTTATTAATATTAAAGGATCTTACTCTTCATAATATTTTGAACTTCTCCTATTTGTCCTATTTTTTTCCTTTAAACATGTATTTTGGAGACCTTTCCATACCCATGCAGGATAATCTTTTTTGTTTTTTTACTATTTTAGACTATTCCATAGAAAAGATGAATCACAATTAATAGATACTGGTGGTAATCTCTGCTCCCAATGATCTTAAATAAGAAACTGGATGGTTAGCATTCTTCTAATTTAGAAGTCCCATTTTAGCAACAACCGTAAGACACTGAATATGATTAAAGGGTGGTTAGGTTAGAAAGGAACTGATAAATGAAGAGAAAGACTATTTTTATGGTTTAGAGAACTATCAGGAAACAGCATTGCCAGGCACCTTGAGGCCATAGCAAGCAGCACTGGGCTGGCCAAGGACAGAGGTCACTGACTTCACAGGTCAAATTATCCTGTCCCCTGAGCACATTATCCTATCAGGAAATTATCCTGTCCCCTGAAAACCTCCTGAAATAAAATGCTTCAGGCCCATGGCAACAGGTTCCAATCAATCAGTCAGTTCAGTCACTCACTCATGTCCAATTCTTTGCAACCCCATGGACTGCAGCATGCCAGGCTTCCCTGTCCATCAACAACTCCAGGAGCTTAGTCAAACTCATATCCATCAAGTTGGGGGATGACCAACCATCTCATCCTCTGTCATCCCCTTTTCCCCCTGCCTTCATTCTTTCCCAGCATCAGGGTCTTTTCAAATGAGTCAGTTCTTCGCATCAGGTGGCCAAAGTATGGAGTTTCAGCTTCAGTATCAGTCCTTTCAATGAATATTCAGGACTG
Source organism: Bison bison bison (assembly GCF_000754665.1). NCBI lineage: Eukaryota > Metazoa > Chordata > Mammalia > Artiodactyla > Bovidae > Bison > Bison bison. The sequence goes on along the minus strand of NW_011495025.1, from coordinate 7,782,674 downwards.
ATTTTCTTTAGGATGGACTGGTTTGATATCCTTGCAGTTCAAGGGAGTCTCAAGAGTCTTCTCCAGCACCACAATTCAAAAGCATCAATTCTTCGGCACTCAGTTCTTTATAGTCTAGCTCTCACATCCATACATGACTACTGGAAAAATCATAGCTTTGACTAGATGGACCATTGTTGGCAAAGTAATGTCTCTGCTTTTTAATATAGTGCCTGGGTTGGTCATAGATTTTTTTTCCAATGAGCAAGCGTCTCTTAATTTCATGGCTGCAGTCACCATCTGCTGTGATTTTGGAGCCCAAGAAAATAAAGTCTGTCACTGTTCCTATCAGTATCTTCCAATCAGTATCTTCTAAATCAACTATCTTTGTGGCACAGTTCAGAGAGCCTTCCACCAGATGCTGTCTATCCCCTGGGTTCTGGAGAACAACCATAAGAATGAGAAGGACTTGGGGCCAAACTCCATTTATTACTCTGGTTCCATTGTTTCTCCCACCCAAGCTGAAGGACTACTAGCATCACTACCAATTCAAACTCTTTATCTGATGGCTTTCAAAAAACCTGAGCTTTCTTCTTTCCTTGCTGCCAAATGTCTACAAGTCATTCCAGGAAGGATCAAAGGTGTGTTTACTACATACTTTGATCTTCATCAAAGAGATCTGCAATTTCCTTATGTTAGCTGGGTTCTGGGTCTGTGAACTGATGTAGATCTGAAAACTAGATAGTTCAGTTCAGTTACTCAGTTGTGTCCGACTCTTTACAACCTCAAGGACTGCAGCATGCCAGGCCTCCCTGTCCATCGCCAACTCCTGGAGTCCACCCAAACCCATGTCCATTGAGTCGGTGATGCCATCCAACCATCTCATCCTCTGCTGTGCCCTTCTCCTCCTGCCTTCAATTGTTCCCAGTATCAGGGTCTTTTCAAATGAGTCTGCTCTTCGCATTGGGTGGCCAAAGTATTGACATTTCATCTTCAACATCAGTCCTTCCAGTGAATATTCAGGCCTGATCTCCTTTAGGATGGACTGGTTGGATCTCCTTGCAGTCCAAGGGACTCTCAAGAGTCTTCTCCAACATCACAATTCAAAAGTATCAATTCTTTGGCACTCAGCTTTCTTTATAGTCCAACTCTCACATCCATACATGACCACTAGAAAAACCATAGCCTTGACTAAACGGACGTTTGTTTGCAAAGTAATGTCTCTGCTTTTTATATGCTTTCTAGGTTGGTCATAACTTTCCTTCCAAGGACTGTCTTTTAATTTCATGGCTGCAATCACCATCTGCAGTGATTTTGGAGCCCAAAAAATAAAGTCTGCCACTGTTTCCACTGTTTCTTCATCTATTTGCCATGAAGTGATGAGGCCAGAGGCCATGATCTTAGTTTTCTGAATGTTGAGTTTTAAGCCAACTTTTTCACTCTCTTTCACTTTCATCAAGAAGTTCTTTAGTTCTTCTTCACTTTCTGCCATAACGGTGGTGTCATCTGCATATCTGAGGTTATTGATATTTACCTCAGCAATCTTGATTCCAGCTTGTGCTTCTTCCAGCCCAGCGTTTCTCATGATGTACTCTGCATATAAGTTAAATAAGCAGGGTGACAATATATAGCCTTGATGTACTCCTTTTCCTATTTGGAACCAGTCTGTTGTTCCATGTCCAGTTCTAACTATTGCTTCCTGACCTGCATACGCATTTCTCAAGAGGCAGGTCAAGTGGTCTGTTATTCCCATCTCTTTCAGAATTTTCCACAGTTTATTGCGAATCACACAGTCAAAGGCTTTGGCATAGTCAATAAAGCAGAAATAGATGTTTTTTTCTGAAACTCTCTTACTTTTTCTACAATCCAGCAGATGTTGGCAATTTGACCTCTGGTTCTTGTGTCTTCTCTAAAATGAGCTTGAACATCTGGAAGTTCACAGTTCACGTATTGCTGAAGCCTGGCTTGGAGAATTTTGAGCATTACTTTACTAGCGTGTGAGATGAGTGCAATTGTGCGGTAGGTTGAGCATTCTTTGGCATTGCCTTTCTTTGGGATTGGATGAAAACTGACTTTTTCCAGTCCTGTGGCCAGTGTTGAATTTTCCAAATTTGCTGGCATATTGAGTGCAGCACTTTCACAGCATCATCTTTCAGGATTTGAAATAGCTCAACTGGGATTCCATCACCTCCACTAATTTTGTTCATAGTCATGCTTCCTAAGGCCCACTTGACTTCGCATTACAGGATGTCTGGCTCTAGGTGAGTGATCACACCATCGTGATTATCTTAGTCATGAAGATCTTTTTTGTACAGTTCTGTGTATTCTTGCCACTGGATAAGGGGCCAAGGTTTCTCACTGTGATAACTGGTGTCAGCCTTCTGCCTACCAACTTTCAATCTTCTTTTTTCTTCTCTTCCCTTCCTTCCCCTTCCTCCTCCTCTCCCTGTCTCTCTCTCTCTGTCTCCTTCTCTGTCCCTTTCTCTACCTCTCTTTCTGCCCTTCCCCACAGAACATAATAATTTAACAGTTATCACCCTGTCCTTATTGGACAAAGCACCCCAGTTGCCACTCTGGACATAACACCCATTATGATCATTATTTCTGTTTTGCAACTGGCATTTCTATGCTACAGTGTGGCTTCTGCCATTCCCCAAATCCACCATCCATATGTGGGAGCCCTCAGTTTCGTGTCCACATTTCCCACCATAAAACCAAGTCAATATAAAACAGCAACCACTGAGCTATTGAAAAAGCTGGTGTACTTCCTACCAGTGCATTCTCTACATGCTTAGTGAAGCTTGTGTTCCCTGGGCTCTCCTGGTACCCACAGTCAGGTGTAGCACTCTCAGTGTCTTACACAATAAAGCCATTCAAACCTTTCCCCTTCTTACGCCAGAGAAGTTCTGCCACCAGCACCCCATTCACTGTAGTTCACTTTTATATTTAAGCTTCAAGGTCCCATCCTGAAAATTCAGATATCTTTTCCAGAACATGAAAGCAGAGTCATGAGAAAGTGCCCTGACAAAATTTCTCTCCTAGCAAGCCTCATAATCTACTCTGCCTGCTCCAATACCCTCTAATTCCATTCTCACAAATGCTTCCCTAGTTATTAACGGTACATATTAGTCAACTTCTGGGGCTTCCCTGGTGGCTCAGATGGTAAAGAATCTGCTTGCAATGCAGGATACCTGGGTTCGATCCCTTGGTTGGGAAGATCCCCTGGAGGAGGGCATGGCAATGACAGAGTCAATTCCTAGGCAGCCTGATAAGAAGTCCAGGGCCCCTGAGGAGAGAGGGGTCTGGGGCTCTGAAGGATGAGATAGGGGTCTGGAATTCTCAAGGAGGAGAAAAAAACAAACTTTTTTTTCTACATTTCTTAGTCTTAGAATATTTTTTTCTTTAATCCCAGAACTGATGATTACACAACAAACTCAGTTTAAACTCTGTACTAATGATACTTCCCTGGTGGCTCAGACAGTAAAGCGTCTGCCTACAATGCTGGAGACGCAGGTTCAATCCCTGGGTCAGGAAGATCTCCTGGAGAAGGAAATGGTAACCCACTCCAGTATTCTTGCCTGGAAAATCCCATGGACCAAGAAGCCTGGTAGGCTACAGGCCATGGGGTTGCAAAGAGTCGGACACGACTGAGCGACTTCACTTTCACTTTAAGGATTATACAACAATGTATCCTGCTTGAGGACAGTTTCTCCTTCCTGAAAACCTGACTAATCCTGTTGTCTTAAAATGTATATTATTGGAGTGAGTTTGGTAAAATCTTTCTATTGTTAAATTTTAATCCAGTCATCTTAAAATGTAAATTGTGGGAGAAGGTTTAGTAAGATCTTTACAACCTTGAGACATTCTTTTGATTTATTGTAATAACCAACTTTAGAAATATATAACTCCCTTTCTAAGACTATCAAGGGTGGCACTCTCCATCCCCCTTCTGATGTCTGTGTCAGAAGCTTTCTACGTCCCTTTTCTTACTTTAAGAAAACTCTGCTACACAAAAGCTCTTGAGTGATCAAGCCTGGTGCCTGGTCCCGAAGCTAAATCTTCAGAGATCATGAATCCCACATTGTTCACTGTAAGCTATCAGCAACCCACTCCAGTATTCTTGCATGGAGAATCCCCGTGGATGGAGGAGCTGGCCAGATACAGTCCATAAGGCTGCAAAGAGTCAGACACGACTGAGCAACTAAGCACAGCACAGTCAACCTCTGAGATTCCTTGGGGGTATAAGCTATATTTTCTTGAGGTCCAAATAGTACTTCCCCATTCCAACAGTGACTGCTAAGATCTGATCACAGATAGTGGTCTAGATGAAGTGAAGATTAATGGATGTAGAGCTTGAGGAGAATAGGAAAGCACTATTAAGGCCTTTCATAGCATCAGATGGTCTGCAGGAAAGAGAGGCTACTTTCCTCTGGCAAAAGGAAGAGGGGTGCTTCTTCCTTGGTGGGACATTCAAGGGAAGGTGAGGTTCAAGGTCCTCAGGCTTCTGGACCACAAATTCAGTTTTCAGGCTCTTCCTGCTTTTCTGTAAGGTCCTAACGAAGAAGATACGTCCTGGCTGTGCACTTGGTTTGTTCCGCAGCTGCGTTCCCTTACCTCCTGCACAGTCTGATGCAGGCTTGTAACAGATCGCACTGCTGTTCACAGCAGCCACAGAACCCCTCTGACTCTCACAGACTGTCAAGCTGGCAGTTTATGTCTCTGTCTATTGTTTTCTTTTGCCAAGGACTGCAATGCAGTTAATCCACTGAAATATCTCCATAACTATAATTTTTCCCAAACTGCTTACTCAGCAGAGCCTTTCCATAAAATAGTGTTACACCTACTCCTTTCACCTCCCAATTAACTGTAAGTGAAAACATTAGTAATTATAATGCCACTACATGCCAGGGGCTATTACCCTACTAATTACTGATACTATGGATCCCTCATTGCCATCAGATCACAGGAAACCCAACTCCAAATCGATTCTTAATGTCTGCTTTCCAGGACTTCTCCTGATCCCAACTGGCAAAGCATAGAGTTCCCACAAAGCATAATTTCAACTATTATTGACAAGAAGTTAGGTAGTACAGGAAAGATATTTAAACAAATAATGACAAGATAACAGAATAAATTCTAAAATAAAAATATGAATATTATTTACTCTGAAACCCATCTGAGAAGGTGGGTGATTATACTTGCAAAGTCAGGTATGTCTTCATGGAGAACTAAGGTAACAAAACTCATCCATCATTCATTATGTGTCAGGATCTATGCAAAGCCCTTTATATTTAATACTTTAAATAACCCTATGTTGCAGACAGTTCTGCTGGCTCCGTTTTAAACATGAGAACACTGACCAAAGCTTAGTGAATTCCCACAGATGCTAAGTGGCAGAACCCGGGGTCATGCTTTTGAACACTGTGCTAAGTTTTTTCTGGAAGACTTGATGCTGACCTGGTTTTTGATAAGGTGCTTTTTATCAATTATAGAAGGAGAAAGTACTGTGGGCAAAAAGGAGAGGAGATGCAAAGTCAAAGATATATGAAAAGACTGCCATATTTTAGGATAATAAGAAATTCAGTATGAACTGGGAGCCTTTTAAAGGGTATCTTAGTTTGTTTGGGCTGCAATACCAAAATATTACAAGACTTATAAAGAACAGAAATTTATTTCTCACAGTTCTACAGACTGAGAAGTCCAAGTTCAAGGCACCCAAAGATTCCTTGTTTAGTGGGGTCTATCCCAGGCGGCACTAGTGGTAAAGAACCCACCAGTTCAGGAGACATAAGAGACGCAGATTCGATCCCTGGGCTGGGAAGATCCCCTGGAGGAGGACATGGCAACCCACTCCAGTATTCTTGCCTGAAGAATCCCATGGACAGAAGAGCCTGGCGGACTACAGTCCATAGGGTCGCAAAGAGTCAAACACAACTGAAGTGACTTACCACAGCACACACATCTTCCTGGTTCATAGAATGCTGACTTCTGGCGATTTCGTCACATGGTAGAAGAGCCACGGTAGCTCTCTGGGGTTTCTTTTGTGGGCACTAATCTCATTCATGAGGGCTCTACCCTGATAACTTATTCATCTCTCAGAAACCTCACTTCTTAACACTGTCACACTGGAGAATAAGTTTAAACATGTGAATTTGGGGAAAACAGCAGTGCTCAGTCTATAGCAGAGGAAGAACAGGCCAGAGAATTTAGACTGTACAACCAATTGGTGGGTTTTACAACAGGATGTCATGAAACTCTGAAAATGAATTATGGCCTGGATACCAGCAAAGGGGCCAGAACTTGTGCTGTTCCACTGATGTTACCTTACTCTTCTCCTCTCTGAATCTAAATGCCAGATACCCTATTTGTATCTATATGACTTTGGATGAATCTCTCAATCTCACTATCCTGTTTCTCTAGGTATAATATGAGGAAGATAATAGCTACCACCTACCTTGTCAGATTGTTTAAAATATTCAGTGAAATAATGTGAGCGTAGTACTCAACTCAACATCCACATTTAACAGAGTAAGAATTCAACTATAAGCTCTTGTCCAGAGATAGAAATATTAAAAAAAGCAAGAGAAGGGAATAACAGTTCAACATTATGTGAAATTCCACTTTCAATAACTGGTATTTATTCCTAGGTGAGAAAGGAGGTGTGAATCTGCTCTTCCCATATTTAGCCCTAGTTCCCCCTCCGCCTCTCAGAGTGTGAGCATCTCACAGACCAGAAATCTTTTGTGTTTAAAGCCATAGCTTAGCATAGTGAATGATACAGTATACATTCAGTGAGGGTTCGCTAAATGCTTGTTCATATCCTGGGTGTTATTCTTCTCCACTCTCTCCATCTTCCTAGATGTCTTCAACCTCTGACACTGGTTTATTTGTCAAAGTTTCTCTCTTTGAAGAAATAGCTGTCCTGTGTTGGGGACTTGGCCTACCCTGGTCTGCAGGCAAGTTGCTGGGCAGAAGTGATTTCTTTCAGGATTATCTAGAAGCAGCTACTCTTTTAGAATCGGCTATTCAAACCAGAATCTGTTCCTGAGTTCTTGCCTAATTCCCACAAACATTTCACCTAGAACTGATGTCTATCTATTGCCCTACCAGCCCCAGAAGGAAAGAGGATTAATAAGAGCATATTACTCTCAACTCCTCCTACCCTTTATTTAAGCCCCATCTCATGTCCCAACCTGGGACTAATCTTTTCCCACAACCCTGCCAGGGACAATATCCTTTCCCATCCTGGGAAAATCCATCTCCACCCACAAGGTATGATCTGGTCCCAGGCTCCTGGCAGTCATCATGATCTGACAGCTCATTCCTAAAATGCTTGTTTATTTAGAGTTAGTCAGCCCTGTATACAAGAAATAGCTTGCCAAAGTGGGCCTGCCAAAATGGTGCTGTGCTGGTCCAAGCTGATCTCAACTGGTCCAAGCTGATCTCAACTCCTGCTCCCAGCCCGTTCTCCTGTGCTGGGTGAGAACGATATTAAGCCACCTTTAGTGTGGTCTGTCTTCCACTTTCCATCTCCTGGAAGCAAATGCTTAGGCAAAAAAACAAAAATGCTAACATTTTCCTGAAACAAAAGATAATGTTTAGAGTTCTCTGAGCTCGCAGTACCTCTCTCTTCCCCTGGGAGGATTCTTGGCTTTTTTTCCCCAGCATTGCCCCCAAACACCAGTCTTCACTTACACCTCAATCAAAGAAACCAAAGAAAGTGAGGCCGACTCCTGCCTCCAGGCCAGGCAAGGCCTCTGGTTCTTCAAACTTGGCAAAGGAAGGAAAAGAACAGCAAGAAGCAACTGCACATATTGGTAAAGTACAAAATGAAATAGACAGACTTAATGAACAAGTCAGTGAGATTTTGAAAGTAGAATAAAAATATAACAAACTCTGCCAACCATTTTTTCAGAAGAGTTTGGAATTGATTGCCAAAATCCCAGATTTGGGGGTAACAACAATTTTTAACCATCCACAAGTGTCTGCATTGCTTGAGGAGGAGGATGAAGCGGTGCTGCGTTATTTGACAAGAGTTGAAGTGATAGAATTTGAAGACATTAAATCAGGTTACAGAATAGATTTTAATTTTGATGAAAACCCTTACTTTGAAAATAAAATTCTCTTCAAAGAATTTCATCTGAATGAGAGCGGTGAACCATCTTCAAAGTCCACTGAAATCAAATGGAAATCTGGAAAGGATTCGACGAAATAATCAAGTCAAACACAGAATAAAGCCAGCAGGAATAGACAGCACGAGGAACCAGGAAGCTTCTTCACCTGGTTCACTGATCATTCTGATTCAGGTACAGATGAGTTAAGAGAAGTCATCAAAGATGATATTTGTCCAAACGCACTACGGTACTACTTGGTTCCTGACATGGATGATGAGGAAGGGGAAAGAGAAGAAGATGGCAACGATGATGAAGAGGAAGAAGGATTGGAAGATATTGATGAAGAAGGGGATGAGGATGAAGGTGAAGAAGATGAAGATGATGATGACTAATGGAATGCTGATGGATTCCAACTGTTTGAATTTTCTCCAGTCCCTGGGAGCAAGTTGCAGTCCTTTTCTTTTCTCCTCTTGTGCTCAATCGCCCTTGAGCACAAGGGCGATTTCTGAGGTCTCTTTTCTCCTTTATACCATGGTTCACAACTTATTTTGGAGGAAAATACCTTGAGTAGAATTCAGTAGGAAAAGAATCTCTACCCTTTCAGTTCCAAATTCACTCTTATTGCTTCCTGTTTCAACAAAAACTTTATGGAATCAACATCACCATGCTCTGTGGGAAAAAAGAAAAAGCTTCTGCTCCCTGAGCTCTGCTGGAAGCCGGAGGGTGCTAGGCCCCTGTGTAGTAGCGCATAGAATTCTAGATATTTTCCTCCTTTCTCTGTATATTGGGGTCAGAGATTACACTGTGTCTCTATGTGAATATAGACAGTTAGCATTTACCAACATGTATCTGTCCACTTTCTCTTGTTTAAAAAAAGGAAAAAAAAAACTTTTAAAAAATGGGGTTACAGAAGGTCAGCAAAGGGTAGGTTTGAGGTGTTTGGGTGGGTTAGGTGGGCATTTTGACAACATGGCTTCTCCTTTGGCATGTTTAATTGTGATGTTTAATGGACATCCTTGCAATTTAAGGTGACACTTTTAAAATAAAATTCTCTCCTAAGTGAAGAGGAATGAAAAAGCCTCTTGATGAAAGTGAAAGAGGAGAGTGAAAAAGTTGGCTTAAAGCTCAACATTCAGAAAATGAAGATCATGGCATCCGGTCCCATCACTTCATGGGAAATAGATGGGGAAACAGTGGAAACAGTGTCAGACTTTATTTTTGGGGGCTCCAAAATCACTACAGATGGGGACTTCAGCCATAAAATTAAAAGACGCTTATTCCTTGGAATGAAAGTTATGGCCAACCTAGATAGCATATTGAAAAGCAGAGACATTACTTTGCCAACAAATGTCCGTCTAGTCAAGGCTATGGTTTTTCCAGTGGTCATGTATGGATGTGAGAGTTGGACTGTGAAGAAGGCTGAGTGCTGAAGAATTGATGCTTCTGACCTGTGGTGTTGGAGAAGACTCTTGAGAGTCCCTTGGACTGAAAGGAGATCCAACCAGTCCATTCTAAAGGAGATCAGCCCTGGGTATTCTTTGGAAGGACTGATGCTAAAGCTGAAACTCCGGTACTTTGGCCACCTCATGCGAAGAGTTGACTCGTTGGAAAAGACTCTGATGCTGGGAGGGATTGGGGGCAGGAGGAGAAGGGGACGACAGAAGATGAGATGGCTGGATGGCATCACCGACTCGATGGACATGAGTTTGAGTGAACTCTGGGAGTTTGTGATGGACAGGGAGGCCTGGCGTGCTGTGATTCATGGGGTCGCGAGGAGTCAGACACGACTGAGTATCTGAAATGAACTGAACTGAATGATGACTTGAGCCCTGCCACTTGATGGGAGAATCAGCAGAACCTGTAGAAGATCTTATTTGCAATTGACATTCTCTACTGTAATTTTGTTCCTGTTTATTTTTAAATTTTCTTTTTGTTTCACTAGAAAGGAATGATGAGACTCAGTTTTAAACGTTTAAAGTGTGCATGTTACTTTGTTATAATAAAACTAAATGCGTATTCAAAGGAAAAAAAATAATGTTTAGACATAGGGAAATTTAAACCAAAATTTAGAAAAAAGTACTGTGCACAATTTTCAGGCATATCAAACATATGTCCAATGTAAATTAATAAACAAATGCCTTAACACTGCCATCAGCAGCTTCTGCGTTTGGGTAACATCACTGTCAATTGGGTCCTTGCCAAGAATAATGGATGTGTGTTTGTCTAAGTCAATAAAAGTGAAAAACTGACCAAAGTCCTCTCTCCCAGGAAAAAGAGGACTAAAGACAAAACAAGTCTTCATGCTAAAAGTAAAATTTCCAAATACTGCTTAGTACAGATCTCACTTTTTTTTTAAACATTGTAACTATTATTTGTTATCACCTGGCTGCATGCCATCCTTCCAGCATATACACCAAGCACAAAAGCATTTTTGTTCTTTTTTTATTTTCAGAGTCAAATGAAACAAAAATTTGTCATTGCCATTCCTAATTCATTTAAGAGTTTGATCCTATGAGATGGTTTGAATATGTAATTTGTTGCATTAAAGTTCAGGTTACAAGCTCAAAAGTGGGTTAAAAGCCAGTTCACATTTCCAAGTATCCCTATTGGAAAAGTTAGCAGTCTAGTGGAATGGGTCAGTTCACCCTCAATACCCATTGAAATGTACAAGGATTTTTAGTGCAGAGAATTTTGTGGATATTTGTATGGCAGAGAAAAACAATAAAAGAAAGCTAATGCAGCCCCTTTTCGTGAGATTTAAACAGCAAAGTTTCAACTAAAATCATGATCTTATTCCATAGTGACCTTTTTATTTAGTCTACACAGCTCACATTTTATAACATTTGAAAGAGTTGAGACAAGTGCTATGCACATTTAATTTTTTGTTGGAAGACTGGAATCTCTGAATATTAGAGCTGACAACACACACACAAACTAACCTATCATCTTCCCCACCTTGCTCACTTTATGGTCTGGCAATTGCTAGGAATACATGTGGATGCTGGGGGAAATGAATGAATTTGAAGCACAGGGTTGCCAAATACAAGTCAAGTACCTCAACTTACTGGCTTGGTGATGCTGGTTGAGTTACTTCTCCTCTCTGGATTTCATTTTACTGGCCATAAGACAGAAATGATAATAACAGTTACCTTGTGGAAATATAGGGCTTCCCAGGTGGTCCTAGTGGTAAAGAATCCACCTGCCAATGCAGGAGACATAAGAGATGTGGGTTCAATAACTGGATCAGGAAGATGCCCTGGAGGAGGGCATGGCAGCCCATTCCAATATTCTTGCCTGGAGACCCCATGGATAGAGGAACCTGGCAGGCTACAGTCCATGGGGTCACAAAGAGTCAGACATGACTGAAGCAGCAGCAGCATGGAAATATAGTGAAGCCTGAGTAAAGCACTGTATATATGGGCTGCTGTTGTTGTTCAGTCACTCAGTCATGTCCCAGTCTTTGCGACCCCATGGACTGCAGCACACCAGGCTTCCCTGTCCTTCACCTGATCTTCCAGAGCTTGCTCAAGCTCAGGTCCATTGAGTCAGTGATGCCATCCAACTCTCTTGTCCTCTGTTGTCCCCTTCTCCTCCTGTCTTCAATCTTCCCAAGCATCAGGGTCTTTTCTAATGAGTTGGCTCTTCACATCAGGTGGCCAAAGTATTGGAGCTTCAGCATCATTCTTCTGATGAATCTTCAGGGTTGATTTCTTTTTGGATTGACTGATTTGATCTCCTTGCCATCCAAGGGATTCTCAAGAGTCTTCTCCAACACCACAGTTCAAAAGCATCAATTCTTTAGTGGTCAGCCTTCTTTACAGTTCAATTCTCATATCCATACATGACTCCTGGAAAAACCATAGCTTTGATTATATACCTTTGCTGGGGCAAAGTAATGTCTCTGATTTTAATAAGCTGTCTAGGTATGTCATAGCTTTTCTTTCAAGGAGCAAACGTCTTAATTTCATGGCTGCAGTCACCATCTGCAGTGATTTTGAAGCCTAAGAAAATAAAGTTTGTCACTCCTCCCGTTGTTTCCCCACTTATTTGCCATGAAGTGATGGAATCAGATGCCATGACATTAGTTTTTTTAATGTTGAGCTTTAAGCCAGCTCTCTCCCCCATGTAGCTCATTTAGTAAAGGATCTACCTGCAGTGCGGGAGACCTGGGTTCAATTCCTGGGGCAGGAAGATCCCCTGGAGAAGGAAATGGCAACCCACTCCAGTATTCTTGCCTAGAGAATCCCATGGGCAGAGGAGCCTGGAAGGCTACAGTCCATGGGGTCACAAGAGTCAGACAAGACTTAGTGCTTAATACACTTTAAGATGCTGCACAAACATTACATGCAGTTACACTGATGTGCTATGTTAGTATATGATTTGAAAGCACAGGACCTTAAAGTCCTCATTTTTCCACTGACATTTATAAGTGTTATAGTCTTTATCTACAAAGTAGGATACATACAACATTTTCCTCACAAGGTTTCTATGATGACCCATGAAATATGTGTAAAGCACTTAGAGTGCCCAGTACCTACATAGACACTTCCCGTGAGTGTCAACTCTCACTAGACATTTGAGGATAAAACTGATATTTCTTCAACAAGTATTTAAAGCAATCCAGCCATCTACTAGGCACTCTATCTGTGCTGGGAATGAAGGTGGGAAAAAGATACCTTCTGGCTCTGAGGGGACTCACCGAGGACTGGGAAATAGCTTACTTATATGTCCATTGCCAAAGTGATCAGAAACTTCTCATTGCCCATAAAGTAAAGCTCAAGTTCTTCTTTCTGCATTTAAAGCATTCCACTGCATGACCTCACCCTATCACCCACTGAACCTTCTTATGTAATCTATGTTTCCAATAAAAATTTCTCATGTCAGTGTTGTTATTCGTTGTATTAGTAATGATTCTCTGGAGAAACAGAACCAATAAGAAGAGATTTATTATAAAAATTGGCTCACATAATTAGAAGCTGAGAAGTCCCACAATCTGCCATCTGCAAGTAGGCAACCAGTTCAGTTCAGTTCATTGGAAAAGGCAACCAGGAGAGCTGGTGGTTAATTCAGTCTGTCTAGAGTCCAAGCAGCAGATGCATCGGCGTTTGAGGGCAGAAGAGGATGAAGATATCAGCAAATTCTCCCTTTCTCCACTTTTTGTTCTAGTTAGGATCTCAGTGGATTTTATGGTGCCTGCCCATTTTGGTGACCGTGACCTTCTTTACTCACTCTACAGATTCAAATGATAACATCTTCTAGAAACACCAGGATAGATCTACTCAGGAATAATGTTTTACCAAGTATCTGGGCATCACACTCATGCTGGATTCTCCACCTGGAATACACCTCATTGTTTCTTTTTATGTCAAACCCCTATACTTCACAGCCAAACCGAAGTGCTCTCTATTGTAAACATCTAGTTTTCTGCTTCTTTTCATGTTCCTTTAAGGAACAACTTTTTCTCTACATTTCTTCTAGTGTAGCTGCAGATGTCACTCTTTGGCCAAAAAAATGGGTACAAGAGTACCTGGTTCATGTCTAAGAGAGCATGCAACCCCCCACACACACTTCAGGGAGTAGTTTAGGGGTAGGTATGTGACCCAATGTAGGCTGATGAGAATGACACCCAAGATTAGTGCAGTTATGTTCAGAAAGAACATTTCCTTTTACCTTGGAGTTGTGAAGGTAGTTGTTAAACAAGATGATTGTGAGTCAAGAGCTACAAGATACCATCTTACCTATAAGAACACCCAACTCAGAGGAAAGCAGATCTAAGAGAAAGAGAGAAATAAATCCCTAACAGCACTGTTGACCACTTGTATAGACATCTCTTGACTTTCAGTTAGGGAAGCCAGTCTGTGTATTATTAGTACAACTACTACTTCTATTATTATTACTATTTAGTTACAATCAAGAATCTCCTGCAGACCAAGACCACAGTTTATTTGTATTTGTTTCTCCTATGAATGAGAAACAAATATAGGATGAGTTAAAGAAATGAGAATAAGAAACAAATAGTAGGATGAGTTTTTGCCTACTGCAGGTGCTCAGTAAATGTTAGGTTAGATTAATTAATCTATAATTCATGGAAAGAAATTTAATGGATTCTAAATGGCATACAACCTCACTAACATGTAACCTAGTTCATTAAAGCAGAAGAAATATGTCTGAGTCAAATGATTCATTTGTAAAGATTTTTCAGCTATTCAGTTTCTCTAGAGCCCCTAAAGGAACCAGTACTTTGCATAATAACCTACATAGATAGGAAAATTATAATTTTCCAAGTGTTTTTAATCCTCACTTTAGAAATGAGAAGAAGGCCTGGAGAGATAAACTGATTTCCTACAGTCTCACAGGAAATGGACAGATCACTGCTTTGATTCCAAAGGACTAGCGGTCCTTTGTCTTGCTCTGTCTCCAGAGCCAGGCTGGTATAGGAGTAAGAACTTTTGAAGTCATCCAACCTGGAGGTGAAACCTCATCCTCACCAGCTGTGAAGCACTACCTCAGTCTAGTGCATAGTAAATGGCAAATAAATGTCAGCTTTTGTTATTACCATTAACACAGATTTTTATGTTTCTAAGTACAATAGATGTTTACCTGACTCAAATCTTGGGGCAGTTTCATCTGACTATTTTCCACTGTTACCTATGAGATTTCTCTGCCTTAGGGAAAAACAAACTCCCCAGCAGATGTCTCAGTGGGAAAAAGGCATAAGTTATTGATGTTCGTGTTATGATGGATTTCCCACCCATTATCCATAGGTTTTCATTATTCACTATAAAATGGGACTTTTCTGAGTTCATTGAGGGGAAAATATTAGTTGGCTGTTGTTAAAGATTTGTTAAGTTTCATTCATTTTAATCTAATTTAGATTGAAATCCTTGGAGAGGGAAATGGCACCCCACTCCAGTACTCTTGCCTGGCAAATCCCATGGATGGAGGAGCCTGGTAGGCTGCAGTCCATGAGCTCACTAGGAGTCAGACACGACTGAGCGACTTCACTTTCACTTTTCACTTTCATGCATTGGAGAAGGAAATGGTAACCCACTCCAGTGTTATTGCCTGGAGAATCCCAGGGAAGGGGGAGCCTGGGGGGCTGCCGTCTCTGGGGTCACACAGTCGGACACGACTGAAGTGACTTAGCAGCAGCAGCAGCAGATTGAAATCCTTATAGGCTACAGTAGGTACTTCTCAATAGACTGAAGGTATTTGGTAACTGTTGTTGGAGAAGGAAATGGCAGCCCACTCCAGTGTTCTTGCCTGGAGAATCCCAGGGATGGGGAAGCCTGGTGGGCTGCCATCTATGGGGTTGCACAGAGTCAGACACGACTGAAGTGACTTAGCAGCAGCAGCAGATAAATAAGAAAATGTGAAAATGAATATAAGATTTAATCCTGTAAAAGTGAAAAAGCTTCAGAAATTCTTCCCTCAGATGGAAGGAAAAATTAAAGGACAATTGACTCCTTTATGTGACTGTGATTCTCATCACTGTCCTACTTAAATGTCAAAGGACAGACCTGCAAAGAAAGCACCAACCCAAAAGATATAGCTAACAACAAGGTTTTCTGACCCAGAAAGAAGGCTATTTGAGGCTACTGCAGAGAATTTTATTATGAAAACTTTCTTTAGTTTTTTAAATTTAATCTAGCTAGGTCAAATGTGATTGCTTTGTAAATTTTTTAAAAAGTAAACACACCCAATGACTTAGATGATACTTAGAATCAGTGCACAATTTAAACAGAAGAACTATACAAGAAAGATCTTAATGACCCAGAAAACATGATAGTGTATTCACTCACCTAGAGCCAGACATCCTGGAATGCAAAGTCAAGTGGGCCTTGGGAAGCATCACTATGAACAAATCTAATAGAGGTCATGAAATTCCATCTAAGCTATTTCAAGTCCTAAAAGATGATGCTGTTAAAGTGCTGTACTCAACAAACCAGCAAATTTGGAAAATTCAGCAGTGGCCACAGGACTGGAAAAGGTCAGTTTTCATTCCAATCCCAAAGAAGGGCAAGACCAAAGAATGTTCAAACTACTGTGCAATTGTACTTATCTCACCCACTAGCAAAGTAGTACTCGAAATCCTTCATGACAGGCTTCAACAGTATGTGAACTGAGAACTTTCAAATGTGCAAGTTGGATTTAGAAAAGGCAGAGGAGTCAGAGATCAACCTGCCAACAACTACTGGCTCATAGAAAAAGCAAGAGCGTTCCAGAAAAACATCTACTTCTGCTTTATTGACTATGCCAAAGCCGTTGACTGTGTGGATCACAAGAAACTGTGGAAAATTCTTAAAGAGATGGGAATACCAGACCACCTTACATGTCTCTTGAGTAATCTGTATGCAGATCAAGAAGCAACAATTAGAACTGGACATGGAACAATGGACTAGTTCAAAATTCAATGCACGATGCTGGATGCTTGGGGCTGGTGCACTGGGACGACCCAGAGGGATGGTATGGGGAGGGAGGAGGGAGGAGGGTTCAGGATGGGGAACATATGAAAAAAAAAAATTACAGTACCCTGAAAAAAAAAAGAAATAATAAAAAAAAATTGATGCTTTTGAACTGTGGTTTTGGAGAAAACTCTTGAGAATCCCTTGGCCTGCAAGGAGCTCCAACCAGTCCATCCTAAAGGAAATCAGTCCTGAATATTCATTGGAAGGACTGATGCTGAAGTTGAAGTGCCAATCCTTTGGCCACCTGATGTGAATAACTGACTCATTGGGAAAGACCCTGATGCTGGGAATGATTGAAGGCAGGAGGAGAAGGTATGATAGAAGATGGGATGGTTGGAGGCATCACTGACTTGATGGACATGAGTTTGAGCAAGCTCTGGGAGTTGGTGTTGGACAGGGAAACCTGGCATGCTGCAGTCCATGGGGTCACAAACAGTTGGACATGACTGAGCAACTGAACTGAACTGAACAATTTAAACTATAACTTCAAAATTGGGAAGCCTGACATGCTGCATTCCATGGGCTCACAAAGAGTTGGACATGACTGAGCAACTAAACAACAACATTAAAGTTGAAAGCATGCCAATACAGGAAAAGAGAAGACCCTTCTTCTTAGGGGAGAATTATATTAACATTTTGCTGACAAGTGTACCTGTATGGCAAAAGTCTCTCTCAAAACTTTTAAAGAGAAAGCTGTAAAAGAAAGGGCTATTAGGGGAAGGGAATTAACATGTAGGTGGTGAACATCTACTTCATGCTAAGCATTGTCCATGAAGCTAAACATATGTGAGCTCCTATCATTCTCCTGAAAACTCTTGAGTAAATTTCCTCAATACACACAATAGGCCTTTGAACCTCAGGGTACTGAGTAAAGTGCCTACTGTCACCCAACTAATAAAAAGTATGTGTTGAGACATAAAAAATATCAGCATTGTGATTAAAATACCAAAACAGACCTCCAAGGCTCATGCTTTTCCTGTTCCATCAAGTATTCTCCCTCTTTCTTATTTAACTTTAGTAAGTTGGTTATATTGCTGTAGGCTGGAGATTAGTTGTTTACAAAACTGAGCTTCTCTCCTACCTGGGTTAGACCACAGTTTCCGACTTCTCTTAAAGCTATATGGCCATGTGATTTAAATCCTGCCAAAGGAATGTGGTAGGTGTGATGACCATCATCCCCAGATCCCACCCACTTCCTGTGGGCAGGGGAACTTCCTATGCAGTCCTCTAAAGTCTCCCTATTTGACTACCAACTCAATGGACATGAGTTTGAGTGAACTCTGGCAGTTGGTGATGGACAGTGAGCCCTGGCAGGCTGCAGTCCATGGGGTCCCTATTAGCTCTTCTCTGAACTGTATTCACTCTCCCAAGACGGATGGGTCATGGTGGAGAGTTCTGACAAAATGTGGTCCACTGGAGAAGGGAATGGCAAACCACTTCAGTATTCTTGCCTTGAGAACACCATGAACAGTATGAAAAGGCAAAAAGATAGGACACTGAAAGATCAACTCCTCAGGTTGGGAGGCACCCAATATGGTACTGGAGATCAGTGGAGAAATAACTCCAGAAAGAATGAAGAGATGGAGCCAAAACAAAAACAACACCCAGCTGTGTAGTTGATTAGTGATAGAAGCAAAGTCCAATGCTAAAAAGAGCAATATTGCATAGGAACCTGGAATGTTAGGTCCATGCAAAGTTACTTCAATTGTGTCCGACTCTGTGCGACCCCATAGACGGCAGCCCACCAGGCTCCCCCGTCCCTGGGATTCTCCAGGAAAGAACACTGGAGTGGGTTGCCATTTCCTTCTCCAATGCATGAAAGTGAAAAGTGAAAGTGAAATCACTCAGTTGTGTCCAACTCTTAGCAACCCCCTGGACTGCAGCCTACCAGGCTCCATCCATGGGATTTTCCAGGCAAGAGTACTGGAGTGGGGTGCCATTGCCTTCTCCAGTTAGGTCCATGAATCAAGGCAAATTAGAAGTGGTCAAACAGGAGATGGCAAGAGTGAACATTGACATTTTAGGAATCAGTGAACCAAAATGGACTGGAATGAGTGAATTTAACTCAGATGACCATTATATATACTACTTTGGGCAAGAATCCCTTTGAAGAAACGAAGTGGCCATCACAGTCTAATTTTTTTCTATTACATGAAAAATAAAACTATATTTTAAGGTTTATTATATAATAATCTTGTGATAATGTACTACTCTGATCACTTCACTGTGCTTGGCAGGTACCAGGCCCCTTCTTTTAATCAAAATCCTGAAGATACAAAGTGAATGTTCATTTCAGGATATGCATAAATAGGCACTGTGTCAGCCCAGCTGGACAAGTGCAGTTTAAGTCCAGAGGGCTCAGCTAAAAAGGAAGAAATTGAGCAGAAACTCCAGAGCTACTCTGATTTAAAAGGCAGCAAAAGCCTCTTGGCAAGAGGGGATAACTATGGCCACATATCTCTCTTAGCTGCTCAGTCCTCAGTCCTATGGTTGCTGTATTCTTTCAGGAACCACTGAGGACAGAATAAACAAGAACAGTGGCTCTTCCTACCACTACTCTGCCTCTAGATTATGGAGTCAGTTATGCTCACGCTCTTCTAAGTTACCCAGAACTATGGCCTCAATCCACATAACTTCCAACTTGTATATTTTGGTATCTGTCCCCAGAATACCATTTATCCTAACCACAAAGAAAACCTCCTAAACCCAAGACTGCTGTTCTGAAAACAAACCAGAAGAGTAAGAACTTCAGGAGGGCAAGGACCACATCCTAATTATTTCTGATTCTCCAGAACATCCCAGAACACAAAATAGGCATGAAATGAACATTTGCTAAACTGAACACCACAGGCGGATCTGTTCAGAGGAAAAAGAAGAGTTTTCATGTCACCTCATGGTAATCGACTCCACAAGAGAGCTTTGCTAAAGAATTCCATGAAAATACATTACAAATTTTCAGTAGGCATATAAGTATTAACCAAGTTTTCCTTCTTAGAAAGGAAACAAAAAGCTGTGTTTGAAACCCCACTGTAAAGTCAGATGACTACTAAGTCTCACATAATTAAGACAGAGTTGGCATTTACAGGAGTGAACTGCCACTGAAATTCAACTGCATCTACATATATATACACATACACACATTACATTGCCACTTCATTAAATCAAATAATTTTGCCGGTTTTGGTGATAGTGCTTGAAACTGTCTAATGTTGAAAATCAGGCCACCTACCCAAAACAGAAAGAGAGAGAGGGTAGAGATAGAAGGAGAAAGAGAGCCCCTTTAGTACAAAATATATTAAGGATAAAACCTGGTGACTCTTCTGGATAGCAAATCACTAAGTAATTACTGTGGCCCCAGTCATCTTTTCCATACAGGCTTTCTGCATTTTTCCACTTGTTATTTATGGAAACATGGGGGTGGGGGGACAAACAAACTCTTACCATGGCAACCCTTGCAGAACATGTTACAAATAATACTATCTGTCATGGCTTAGAGAGCACTTCACACCAGGGGGGGAAAATGCTTTTGACTTGATTATATGAGTATTTAACATCCATCAAGGAAAACATAGAAAGCAATTAAAAGAGTGCTCATTTTTGTCACCTTAAGAGTGGAAATAAAACTCTGAGGCTCTCTTCTTTTTAATAAAATCTTCATCTTTTCCATGGAAGAATTGACAAATTTGTATAAATGACCTTAAGTGTCTTAATGTGCTGAACAGGTTCTACCATTGTGCTAAGATTAAAGATAATGAGTATATTTAAGGTTTCTTTCCAGTGTTTTCTATGTGGAGCAAAAATGTTCCCTCCCCAGCAGCTGTTTCCTTTCAGGTGTTTATCCCCAGGTTACCATGGATTTACTTCTGAATCATAAGGTCACTATTGTCACTGGGTCAATTTGCTTTCAGTCTCTCTTTCTCTGCTCACCTTCACCCTCAGCCTACTGTCCTCTAAGTCTTCTAAAGATAAGCAAACACCTTTGTTCTCTCTCTTGCTTTTGCTTTTAATCACCTTATCTGAGCTCTGGTTTCCCCTTTCTGAGAAACCCCCTAGAACTGCCTGAAATATAAATGTGTGCTAGTTGCTCAGTTGTGTCCAACTCTTTGCGACCCCACAGACTGTAGCCCACCATTCTCCTTTGTCGATGGGGTTCTCCAGGCAAGAATACTGGAGTGGTTTGCCATTCCCTTCTCCAGAGGATTTTCCCGACCCAGGGATTGAACTCTGGTCTCCTGCATTGCAGGCAGATTCCTTACCACTTGAGCTACAGGGAAGTCCTTAAAGTGAAAGTCGTTCTGCTGCTGCTGCTGCTAAGTCGCTTCAGTCGTGTCCGACTCTGTGCGACCCCATAGACGGCAGCCCACCAGGCTCCCCCGTCCCTGGGATTCTCCAGGCAAGAACGTTGGAGTGGGTTGCCATTTCCTTCTCCAATGCATGAAAGTGAAAAGTGAAAGTGAAGTCGCTCAGTCGTGTCCGACTCTTAGCGACCCCATGGACTGCAACCCACAAGGCTCCTCTGTCCATGGGATTTTCCAGGCAAGAGTACTGGAGTGGGGTGCCATTGTCTTCTTTGACACCGTGGACTATACAGTCCCTGGAATTCCCCAGGACAGAATGCTGGAATGGGTAGCCTTTCCTGTCTCCAGGGGATCTTCCCAACCCAAGGATCAAACCCAGGTCTCTGGCATTGCAGGTGGATTCTTAACCAACTGAGCTATCAGGGAAGTATTTATATCGGGGAAATATAAATGCTGTCAGGCAATAGGAATATAAACAGCAAGGAAAAGACGCCAAGAAGATAGCAACTGCATCCATGTTATGTTGTGAGGCAGGCGAGAAGACAGGTTTTCATTTCTGGTCATCAATCCATAACTGGAACACATGAAGCTATTTTCCAAAAAGTCCTAGCTTCTAAGACTAATCCTGACAGTTACCCAGGGTTAGATTAATCAGAAAACCTTTATAGACAAGCTCAAAAACACACCTCTATTCTGATCATTGACAGAGTTCATGGATTCATTCAGAAAGGAATTTAGAATGACCCTGTTCTAGGAACTGTGCTGGAGCACAATGATGCCTGTTAATTTTTGCAGTTTAGAGTGTGAAGTCCTCTAGAAACCATCCTCTAACTTCTAAAGCTGAGTCAGATAACCTCCTCTGTATTTCCCTGGCACCTTGAGTTTGACCTTAAGCCAGCACTAATTGTTTTGCAATTAATTTCTTCTTTTTATAAGAAGATAAGATTCAAATTTCAGGAGCAAATGAACTCCCAAGTTTCAGTAGTTGAACAAAACTGTAGTTTTCATTTAAATCACTACCCAGTGTAGACTGGGTGGTCCTATAACAATGCTATTATCTAAGAACCCACTAAGGGACTCAGGTAGCTTCTATCCTTAGCTCCTCTATTCAGAAAGCTTTGCTTCCAGTTTAATGCACAGGATAAATAAGGTTGGGGAGAAAGAGTGTGTGACAGAGAGAGAAAGATCAAGACAATGGAGGTGCCAAATGTGTTAACTGTTGTGTAAAGACTAGTGACACTGACCCTATCCAAATTAAGGGTGGGAAACGTGGGGAAACATATGGTGAGAAAAGTCACACTGTGTTCCTATATGCTAAATTAAATTGAAGACTCTTTGAGGACAGAAACTGGTTATATGAGAATGTTACAGCACGTCAGTTTGTATGTATCTGATAGAAATTAACCAATAGATACAGAAAACTCAAAAAGATTTATTTATAAAGTCTTATTAGTGAGAAAGTTCAGCATATATATTTCATACAAGAACAATATTAAAAGATTGTGCAAATATAATGTGCAAGTTTTTACAAAGACAATTTTTACAAAACAGGAAAAACTATAAGGTGTGTGGGAGTATAAAATGGTTCTTTCACTTTGGAGAATTGTTGCTGCTGCTGCTGCTGCTAAGTCGCTTCAGTTGTGTCCGACTCTGTGTGACCCCATAGATGGCAGGCCATCAGGCTCCTCTGTCCCTGGGATTCTCCAGGCAAGAACACTGGAGTGGGTTGCAATTTCCTTCTCCAATGCATGAAAGTGAAAAGTCAAAGTGAAGTCGCTCAGTCATGCCCGACTCTTAGCGACCCCATGGACTGCAGCCTACCAGGCTCCTCTGTCCATGGGATATTCCAGGCAAGAGTACTGGAGTGGGGTGCCATTGCCTTCTCCGGGAGAACTGTTAGGCAACCTGTTATAAAGTCACATACCTACCTGATGGCTTAGCAGTTCTATTCCAGGTATTTACCCTAAAGAAAGAAAGGCATCTACCCACAAAGAGAATTGCATGATTTTCTTAGGGAATTCTTAGGAGATTTGTTCATGAATAGGCAAAAATTGGAACAACCCAAATGCCTATAAATGCTCTGTAGTATAAGCATGCAATAGAATAGTACACACAATAAAATCAAATAAAATGTTGCTCATGCAACAACAAGAAAAGAAACCTAACACGTTATGTTAAGCATGGACCAAATAAAAAAAATACAAAATGTATAATATGATTTATATGAAGTCCATGAATGTGCAAAACTAATGATAGAAATTAGTAAGTACTTATTTTGGTGGTAAGTGAAACTTTGATAGGAAAGCATCATGAGAAACTGTCTGAGTAGTGAAAATGATTTATATTTGCTTCGAATATATAAAGGTTTATACAACTATCAAAAGTTCTCAAACTGAACACTTAAGATCCATGAATTTTACTTTATTTAAATAATAATATGACAGTGCTTCCCTGGTGGTTCAGTGGTAAAGAATCTACCTACCACTGCAGGAGACATGGGTTCAATCCCTGATCCGGGAAGATTTCATATACCATGAAGCAACTAAGCCCAGGTACCACAACTATTGAGCCTGTTATTTAGAGCCCAGGAGCCTCAGCTACTAAAGTCCTTGCTCCCAAAGCCTGTGCTCTGCAACAAGAGAAGCCACTGCAATGAGAAGCCCACACACTGCAACTAGAGGGTAGGCCCCACTCCCCACAGCTAGAGAAAAGCTGATGCAGCAACGAAGACACAACATGGCCAAAATAAAATAAATAAATAAAATTTAAAATAAATAAATAAGTACCAAAATTTTTTAATTAAAAAAAAAACAAAATAATATGACATTATGACAATGAAAAAGCTCTAAGTGATCAGAAGCAAAATTTCAACAATGTTCAAGATTCTCCAAAATAATTTATCAAACTTATTGAAAAACATAAATGAAAATATATATCAAAATAATGGAGAAGAAATCTCAATCCCATCAAAGTAATAATTCTCATTAAATAAAGCTGCATATTTCATGAAATTTTGGTCAGTCTCAATACCTGCTTCTGTGAATGAATGTGTGTGTATATGTGTGTGTATGATCACCTCAATGGCTGATTTTAGAATTTATATAGAAGAATGTAGAACCTAGCCTTGCCATGATAACCTTGGAGGATGATCACAGTAAGAGGATGAGTAGAAAAATTATAGAGCAAGACATACTACTATATAGACAATTTAGAACAATAATACTGCAGTGCTGACTTTAAAAACATTATTTCATCAGCAAAAAAATAACTGATTCAAAATTGTACTTTGGGATTTATAACCATGATGAGTCACATGCAAGTCATCACACAGTAAGAGAAGGATAACTCCTTTATGAAAGGGAAAAGAAAGTTGGAAGAGCTATGGTACATAAAGATCCCATGGCATTTCATTGCTGAGTTGTTACCAGGAAACAAAAGAAGACTTTCTTCTTCTTTTGGGGTTCTGCTATCATCATAGATAGGACACTGAAAGATGAACTCCCCAGGTCGGTAGGTGCCCAATATGCTACTGGAGATCAGTGGAGAAATAACTCCAGAAAGAATGAAGGGATGGAGTCAAAGCAAAAACAACACCCAGTTGTGCATGGGACTGGTGATGGAAGCAGGGTTCGATACTATAAAGAGCAATATGGCATAGGAACCTGGAATGTTAGGTCCATGAATCAAGGCAAATTGAAGTGGTCAAGTAGGAGATGACAAGAGTGAACATTGACATTCTAGGAATCAGCGAACTAAGATGGACTGGAATGGGTGAATTTAACTCAGATGACCATTATATCTACTACTGTGGGCAGTAATCCCTTAGAAGAAATGGAGTAGCCATCATAGTCAACAAGAGTCTGAAATGCACTACTTAGATGCAATCTCAAAAACGACAGAATGATCTCTCTTCATTTCCAAGGCAAACCATTCAATATCATGGTAATACAAGTCTATGCCCTGACCAGTAATGCTGAAGAAGCTGAAGTTGAACATTTCTATGAGGACATACAATACTTTCTAGAACTAACACCCAAAAAAGATGTCCTTTTAATTATAGGGAGCTGGAATGCAAAAGTCAAGAAATACCTGGAGTAACAGGCAAATTTGGCCTTGGAGTACAGAATGAAGCAGGGCAAAGCCTAATAGAGTTTTGCCAAGAGAACGCACTGGTCATAGCAAACAACCTCTTCCAACAACACAAGACTCTACACATGGACATCACCAGATGGTCAACACTGAAATCAGATTGATTATAGTCTTTGCAGGCAAAGATGGAGAAGCTCTATACAGTCAGCAAAAATAACACCAGGAGCTGACTGTGGCTTGGATCATGAACTCCTTATTGCCAAATACAGACTGAAATTGAAGAAAGTGGAGAAAACCACTAGACCATTCAGGTATGACCTAAATCAAATCCCTTATGATTATACAGTGGAAATGAGAAATAGATTTAAGGGACTATATCTGATAGATAGAGTGCCTGATGAACTATGGACAGAATTCGTGACATTGTACAGGAGACAGGAATCAAGAACATCCCCAAGAAAAAGAAATGCAAAAAAGCAAAATGGCTGTCTGAG
This sequence comes from Bison bison bison, assembly GCF_000754665.1. Classification (NCBI taxonomy): domain Eukaryota; kingdom Metazoa; phylum Chordata; class Mammalia; order Artiodactyla; family Bovidae; genus Bison; species Bison bison. The sequence goes on along the minus strand of NW_011495025.1, from coordinate 7,757,232 downwards.
GAAGCCTTACAAATAGCTGTGAAAAGAAGGGAAGTGAAAAGCAGAGGAGAAAAGGAAAGATATCCACATTTGAATGCAGAGTTCCAAAGAATAGCAAGGAGAGATAAGAAAGCCTTCCTCAGCGATCAATGCAAAGAAATAGAGGAAAACAAAAGAATGGGAAAGACTAGAGATCTCTTCAAGAAAATTAGAGATACTCAGGAACATTTCACACAAAGATGGGTATAATAAAGGACAGAAATGGTAGGGACCTAACAGAAGCAGAAGATATTAAGAAGAGGTGGCAAGAATACACA
>NW_011495025.1:7756420-7756788 GCF_000754665.1 Bison bison bison | reverse complement strand
CAAAGCCTTTGACTGTGTGGATCACAATAAACTGTGGAAAATTCTGAAAGAGATGGGAATACCAGACCACCTGACCTACCTCTTGAGAAACCTGTATGCAAGTCAGGAAGGAACAGTTAGAACTGGACATGGAACAACAGACTGGTTCCAAATAGGAAAAGGAGCACGTCAAGGCTGTATATTCTTACCCTGCTTATTTAACTTATATGAAGAGTACATCGTGACAAATGCTGGGCTGGAAGAAGCACAAGCTGGAATCAAGATTGTCTGGAGAAATATCAATAACCTAAGATATGCAGATGACACCACCCTTATGGCAGAAAGTGAAGAGGAACTTAAAAGCCTCTTGATGAAAGTGAAAGTGGAGA
>NW_011495025.1:7755895-7756320 GCF_000754665.1 Bison bison bison | reverse complement strand
AAGTCAAGTGGACCTTAGAAAGCATCACTACGAACAAAGTTGATGGAATTCCAGTGGAGCTATTTCAAATCCTGAAAGATTATGCTGTGAAAGTACTGCACTCAACATGCCAACAAATTTGGAAAACTCAGCAGTGGCCACAGGACTAGAAATGGTCAGTTTTCATTCCAACCCCAAAGAAAGGCAATGCCAAAGAATGCTCAAACTACCGCACAATTGCACTCATCTCACACACTAGTAAAGTAATGCTTAGAATTCTCCAAGCGAGGCTTCAGCAATATGTGAACCACGAACTTGCAGATGTTCAAGCTGGTTTTACAAAAGGCAGAGGAACCAGAGATCAAATTGCCAACATCTTCTGGATCATCGAAAAAGCAAGAGAGTTCCAGAAAAACATCTATTTCTGCTTTACTGACTATGTCAAA
>NW_011495025.1:7725393-7755795 GCF_000754665.1 Bison bison bison | reverse complement strand
GGCTGGAAGAAGCACAAGCTGGAATCAAGATTGTCGGGAGAAATATCAATAACCTCAGATATGCAGATGACACCACCCTTATGGCAGAAAGTGAAGAGGAACTTAAAAGCCTCTTGATGAAAGTGAAAGAGGAGAGTGAAAAAGTTGGCTTAAAGCTCAACATTCAGAAAATGAAGATCATGGCATCTGGTCCCATCACTTCATGGGAAATAGATGGGGAAACAGTGGAAACAGTGACTGACTTTATTTTTCTGGGCTCGAAAATCACTGCAGATGGTGACTGCAGCCATGAAATTAAAAGATACTTACTCCTTGGAGGAAAAGTTATGACCAACCTAGACAGCATATTAAAAAGCAGAGACATTACTTTGCCAACAAAGTAATGTCTAGTCTAGTCAAGGCTAGTCCTTCTTGTCTAGTCTAGTCAAGGCTATGGTTTTTCCAGTGGTCATGTATGGATGTGAGAGTTGGACTGTGAAGAAAGCTAAGTGCCAAAGAATTGATGCTTTTGAACTCTGGTGCTGGAGAAGACTCTTGAGAGTCCCTTGGACTGCAAGGAGATCCAACCAGTCCATTCTAAAGGAGATCAGTCCTGGGTGTTCATTGGAAGGATTGGTGTTGAAGCTGAAACTCCAATACTTTGGCCACCTGATGTGAAGAGCTGACTCATTTGAAAAGACCCTGATGCTGGGAAAGATTGAAGGCAGGAGAAGGGGATGACAGAGGATGAGATGGTTGGATGGCATCACCAACTCAATGGACATGGGTTTGGGTGGACTCAGGGAGTTGGTAATGGACAGGGAGGCCTGGCGTGCTGTGGTTCATGGGGTCACAAAGAGTCAGACACGACTGAGTGACTGAACTGAACTGATCATCACAGATTGTGAGAGTTCTCCTTTCTATCCTCCCAAGTCTATTTAACTGAGGTTATTGTTTATTAACTTTTTACATTTCCCTGTTTTGATCAAGATCTTTCTCTAAAAGCATCAGTGATCAATAGTCAGGTTGTCCACATTCAATGGCTACTTGTCCCTCAGTGCCAAGAAGGGCCTTTCCAGGGTGTAGAGTCTCACGCTTTCCCTTGGGGGAAAGTGCACAGATTGGAAGCCTTTTGAGATCATATTCAAGTTAACAAGAAGGGGTAGTAGAGAGAACTCTAAGGCACTTTTTATCTAAAATGCATGTGTTGTCAAGATCATAACACTGGAAATCTTCTAAACTACGACATCATCATCAAAACTGGTGACAAACGTCCAACAGGCCTGACCCTGATGTCTTAGGAAAGCTGTCTCATCAGATACTGTATGCCTCAATTCTGGGAAATCCTTACTTTCAGGTCACTATGATGTATAGGTCCACTCAAGGATCAGTGTTTTCTTTAGGTATATCATGTGAACCGAAAAGTATATTCCCTGAAGTTTGGTGGCACAAAGTTTGGTTAGTAGTACATGACAGGATTCTCTCCACTGAGGGCATTGCTTTCACAACATTCAAATATCATGAGTTACTTTAAAATCAATTTTTCTCCTTGGCTAAAGTAATAGCCCATGTAAGAGTATATAATTCAGCCTGTTGGGCTGAAATAACCATAGATAAAGATGCTGCTTCAACAATACAAAAAACAACTGAAAAATAGCATATATAGCACAATATTTTCCATTGTAACCTTTTAAATGAAAACTATAAGTGAACCATGAAAAGTCTGCGTTATACCCAAAGAATTTCCTACAGAGCATCACAAGGAGTCAGGAGGTGATACATAAGCATTAAGCTGTCATGAGAGAATTCATCAGTGATGGAGGGGAGAAGAGGGCAGAATTAAAGTAACCAGAGAGTTAAGTGGAGCAGTTAACAAACTTCACAAGAAGTAACATAGCTAACAGAAATGTGAATGTGATGAGAATTCAGGAGAGCTTCTACTGTATGAGGTACAATTTGGTTATAGGGTATCCCACAGTAATTTTCTTGGTGGCCTTAGACAGTGATAGTAAAGGCTCTAAGTTAAACGGTGTGTCCCCATGCCACAGGATCCAGTTGTAGGCTATAATACTCCATGGGTTAATGCTGCTTTCTGTGCTTTAGGGTAAGTACCTCATGGGCACTCCCTTTCTTTTAATATACAAAAGAGAAAAGGAGAATATGATCATTGGGATGCTAAGGGAAAAGTGAGTTCATCAAAAATCTCCTTTAGAGCTTTAAAGGCTATGTTGTACAGTTCTTCCTATAAAATTGTGTTAGGGTTGTTATTTTTTAGTAAAACATATTCAGCTTTGACCATAAGAGAGAAATTTAAAATCTAATTTCAGCAATAAGTTTTAAATAAATAAATTTAAAACCTAATTTTCCAGCTAGCCTGAGAAAATCTCACAGTTGGTGCTTAGTTTTGGGTTTTGAGAAACTTAGAATACCATGGCTCTTAGTATAGCCCTTGTTCTGATATAAGATGCCCTGAACAAACCACAGTTTTTTGGGTGACCTTATGTCCTTTTAAGGCTAAAAGCTTTAGCAAATAAATGATACCTTCCTATGAGGAGATTTGAGACGGAGAGCAAAAACACAAATCATCCACACACTGAAACAAAGTAGAACCTCTAGGGAACTTTATATCATCCAAAACAGCCTCCAGGATTTGTGAGAAATAAGAAGGACTCTCAGTAAAACCCTGAGAAATTACTATCCAGAAGAACAGCTTTTCTTCCCAAGTGAAGGCAGGAAGGTATTCGCTAACTTCATCTACCAGAATACCGAAGAATGCACCGCATGTATCAATTACAGTGAAGAATTTGCTTCCAGTGGGAAGTATGTTAGTCACATAATGAGATTTAGGAACAATAGAATATCAAGGTATAATAATGCTGTTTATTTCCCCTCGAGAAGGAAATGGCAACCCATTCTAGTACTCTTGCCTGGAAAATCCCATAGACGGAGGAGCCTGGTAGGCTACAGTCCATGGGGCTGCAAAGAGTCGGACATGATTGAGCGATATACATTAATGCTGTTTATTGCTAGACAAGCCTCCACCTTTGGCCCTTAGGTTTTTTCACCAGCAAATTAGGTATACTACAGAGACAAACATAAGGGATAACAAGGCCTTGAACCTTGTAATCTTCTATTATGGGCTGTATGCTTTGTAAGACTTCTTTACTTATAGGATATTGATTAAATCTGGGAAGATATTTTGAGTAATCTATTTGAATAATGGGAAGTGTACTGTGACTTCTGCCAACATCAGTTGGAGATTTTGTCCATAGGGAAGGGGGTAGCTGACTCAATAAGGACAAATGATCAGTGTTTCCAGAATCAGCTCTAGTACTGTTAGCTTCACAGCAAATAGAAGATGTCAAAGGACCATTTAATCCACGTAGTTGGCTGTTTTGATGACTTCTTCAAGTTCTAGAATTTTTTCCCCCTTTGTAGAGAAAGATACTCCGTTATGTTGCTTGGCCTAATAAATGGATAGAAGCAAAGTAACTATGGAGAAAAGGGCATGTATCTCTAGGTTCCTAAAAAAAGGGAATAAGTTCAGAGACAGTTACCTCTTGAGGTTTATTAGAGGTATTCCAAGGAAGGGGCTGCTTTATAGTGGCAGAGTTGAACACAGATTCAGACTAGAAGAGATTCATTTCTAATCTGAAAAAACGTTTTGCCAAGATGATTAAAAGGGAGGACTATGAAGCGTCTCTGAGTTCTTCAGCACTGTCATTGAGAACTAGGAGGGCAGAGGAAATGATCGTTAGAAGGCCCCTGAAATGCTTGAATTTGTAACAATCTATTTTCCTATTCTGTGGTTCTTTGCAATTACAGCAGAAACTAGGAAGATTTGGTTTTATTTAGTTTTCAATTGCTGGAGTTGAAGATTAAACATTTTGGCTATCTTCCTTGTAGGTGACTCATTTGGAGTATGAGAGAGCTGGTTTGCCAAATTAACTAAATATGAAGTGGATATAGTTTCCTATTCCATTATGGCCCTTTTTACTAAAAGGGAAAGGCCCTGGTTAATAAACAGTTATTAATAAAATCTACTCAGGTAGAATCAACATCTGAGGGAAAACCAGAATTTTCTGTAAAATTAATCTGAAGTTGGTTGTAATAGCCATAAACAGCCATTATATTTTTGGGTACAAGCCCAAATTTTGTTCCAATCACAAGGCTTTGGAGAAGACATAGGAACTCTCAATGAAGTCACCAAGTGATGGCCTGACCCAGAATTTATAAACAAGTCAGTGGGCTGGTCTCTTGGTTGTCATTCTAGAGACCTTTCAGCAGTTTCCCCATTAGTGGTTTACATCTGACCAACAAGTATATAAACTAGCTGATATGTCAGAGAAACCAGGTTGATAAGTTTAAAAGACTATATAAAATTCCTCAGCAAATCTGTGAGGATCTTCAGTTACTTTGTGAAAAGCTTTGACTGTGGCTTCCAGTTCAGCTTTACTCCAGAATACAAGAAATTAAGGGTTCCAGTTTTGGATCTTCCAAAGGCTTAATGTTAAAGTGACAGATATTCTAATAAGTTCAGAGGAAAGGGGAGTCTGGAGAGTTTCAGAGAAAAAGGCAGTTTGGTGAGAGAATTAGTTTGGGAACTAAGGTTATAGAGAAGTTGTTGGCTTCATAGACTGGAAGGAGGAAGATGGCACTGGAGGTAGAGCCTGAGACAAAACACACACACACACACACACACACACACAAGGAAAGAGTCTAGGCTTCAGGAGCCAGGCTCAGCAGTAAAGAAGTTGCTGGCAACGCAGGAGACACAGGGCCAATCCCTGGGTCGGGAAGACCCCTGGAGGAGGAAATGGCAACCCACCCCAGTATTCCTATCTGGGAAATGCCATGGACAGAGGCGCCTGGGGGTTACAATCCATGGGGTTGCAAAAAAGTCGGACATGGCTTAGCGACTAAACAATAAGAATTGCTTGTTCACCTCAGTTAATCTTAAAATCTTATTTTTCAGAGAGGCAATTTTAGGCTTCTGATAAATTGTGAAACCTTTGAAATACCAATTGAAATAGAATTTCCATTCAGTTCTGATAAAAGTTTTATATATGTATATATAGTATATATAATTAATATAATTATTTATATATTATATATAAAATGTAGCTACAGTGGTCCAATTCAATTTTTTAAAAATTAATTTTGGGCATTTTGAAAGTTTCCTACATAGGCCATTGATATTCTAAACCACCTTTGGTCAATTCCAAAGTTAGAAATTCAATTTCAGTTAGAAATGTGTATGAAGAAAGATAATAGTTTTTAAACATAAAATTGGCCAAGGTTTCTGTAGGGGGAGAGGTACCCTTAAAATAGATAATGGGGATTCCATTTCTCTGAGGATTCCATTTCTCTAAGGATTTCTGTAAAGTAAGAGAATGATTTTCAAACAGCCTACAAGCTTACATAGCTCAGTTTACGGCTCAAATAGATCAAACAACTTGAACATCTCAAATATCTCAACAACTGCAGGTTTAATATTATCCACTTAAGGGGAAAGTTTTGTTCTGGATGAGCTAGGCTGAAGACTTTTCAGGCCAGTTTTTCTTCTTCTTATAATTACTATTCCAAAGGAATGGGCCGAAAGCCGAAAATGGCAGAGTTTCAATGAAACAGTCCCTGTTCCCAAAGAAATGACTCAAAGGCAAGCCAGTTTCAATTGAAACAGTCAAAATCAGACTGAAATACCAAATGATTACTTACATACAAAACAAAGGCTTAACCAGAAAAAAAGAAACCTTAAAATAGACTCCAAATAAACCTGGAGAGTTTCAAAATACAGAGGTTGGAAGTTGGGATTTAAGAGAAAGACGTATCCTCAAACTATAGAGTTGGAGAGAAAAGCAATGAGTGACAGTGTGCTCAGTTTTAGGTGCCACACTTGACTTCTCAGAGACGTCAGGCAAGGGTCTTGAGGTCTCTATATGGGCCATCAAAATGTTGACCTAAAACAAGTAGATTTTCAGTTATTTCTCCAGCAAAAAAAAAAAGATTTATTCATGATCAGCAGAAAATTTCAGTTTGGGGTCTGCAACTATGACAAGCCATGTGCAAGTGCCCACACAGTAAGGGAAGGAAAACTCTATTATAAAGGAGAAAAAGAGGTTGGAATGGTTAAAGCAAACAGAGTCTATGACTTTTTTTTGACTGAGTTGTTGTCAGGAAAAATGAAGAGCTTTTCTCCTTCTTGCTGGGCTTTGCTATCATCACAGGGCAAGAGGACACTCCCAACTTTTGGCTTTGGAAATCTACTTAATTGAGGTTTCCAGTGATTGACTTTTTACATTTCCAGCAACAGTGTACAAGAGTTTGAAAATTTCTTCACAATCATTTGCAGCATGTCTGCATGCTCAGTTATGTCTGACTCTTTGCAACCCCATGGACTATAGCCCACCAGGATCTTCTGGCCATGGGATTTTTCAGGCAAGAATAGTGGACTGGGTTGCCATTTTCTCCTCCAGGAACCTTCCCGACCCAGGGATCAAACTTGCATCTCTTATGTCTCCTGCATTGGCAGGCATGTTCTTTACCCCTGAGTTGTCTGGGAAGCCCCTCGTTTGCAGCAAGACTCCCTAAAAAAGAGTTGTCTGGAATTGCTATCTCCAGTTTTTCTCTTTCCAGTCTCTGAAACCCATTCTAAGCAATTTCTCACTACCAACCCTCCACTGAAAAAGATCTATCAAGGTCAACAATGACCTCCTCATTTTACCTGCATTTTTAATACAACTGATCATTTCCTTCTCTTTGATGAGCTTTCTTGCATTCCAAGTTATCTCACTCCCTTTCTTTTCCTCTTCTCATTGATCCTTCCTTCTCAGTCTACTTTCTGAATTTTTACTCTTCTCCCTTACTGCTTGATTTTGAAGTAGGCCAAAATTAAATTCTCTATTTCATTCTCAATTTATACTTAAAACTTTACTGATCATATCCAATCCTACGGCATTAAATGTGATCTAACATACCTATGCCTTTCAAGTATAACTCCCCAGCTCAGAACTTTCTCTCACTCTAAACACATATATACAAGTGACTCCTCAAGAAATTCACTTGGATGTGTAATAGTTAACTCAAAGTCAAAAGATGTGTAAGTAAACTCCTGACCTTCTGCCCAAACTACTGTACATATAATTACCCTATTTCAGTTGGTAACTCCATTCTTACTTACAGTTCTTCAAATAAAAATATTTGAAATCATTTGACACTTTTATTTCTTTCATATTCAAACCCAATCCAGAAGCCTCTACTTTCTCAGCCTCTTGCATTGCTACCACACTGATGTGAGATACCATCATTTCTTTCTGAGTTACTGGCAATAGTCATCTAACAAGTCGAATTGATCAAATGAGTTGACTGCTGTAAAACGCAATTCTAGAATATGAGTGGCCTAACTCAAAGAAAGTTTATGTTTGGCTCATGCAAAATTCAAAGCAGATGTCCCTGGTCTGGTGGTTCTTCTGAAATACTCTCCTATGCTGTACTACAGAAACCATAGACCTCTTCTACAATGGCTCTACAATTCCTAGGGCCTCAGGACCTCCATAGGAAGTTCCATAATCACCTGTTGCCATATTGTTCTGGCTGGAACTCAGTCACATGGTAAGGTTAGCCAAAAGGGATTTTGGAAAACATAGAACATATGGTATAGAATATTTGCCACAAAGCCCTGTCCACCTTTATGCTTGCCTCTCTACATCTATTCTCAACACAATGGCCAGAGTGATCTTGAGACATAAATTAGATTACATCACTTCTCTTCTTAGAATCCTGGGATACACTACTTAGACTTGAAGCCAGATCCTAACAGTGGCCCACAATGCCCTGAAACATCACAAACTCCATTAGCCATCTCCTCCCACTTTCTACCTCTCTTCTCAGCTCCCATTCTGCTTCAGCCACTGGATTCTTGCTGTTGCTGAGACATGCCAGGAATGCTCCCAGCTTACTGTTTTTGTCTGTCTGGGCCTTTTTATTAGAGAATTTCTCCCCAGACACCTGTGTGAATAACCCCTTCCTTTCATTCAAGTCTTTGCTCATATTCTTCATGTTAATGAGGCCAACTCTGAACACCCTAACTGCTGCAGTTATAACATGCCCACCCACTTTCTGGAATTCCCAACTCTTCTCCCTTCTCTGGCATCCCCAATTCTTATTTTCCCTGGCTGGCATTCCTAATCTTCTTCTCCTTTCTAAAATGTGTATTTGCTTTCTCTCTCACTCTACCAGAAGGTAAATACCACGGCAGTAATTTTTTCATTTTTAGCATACAGATAACACCTACAATGGTGGCTGGATTATAGTAGAAGCCCAATCAATATTCTTCTTTAAATCAGAGAGTCAATTCTCACTACCACCTAACCTCACAGGTACAATTATTATCATCTCCTTTTATAGGTGAGAAAATGAAGCACAGGGAGATTGAACAATATGTAAGATGATCTCGCTAGCAAACATCTAGGAAGTAGTGAGACTGACCTTCAAATCTTGGTAGTCTGACTCAAGGCTCCATGGGCACAGCACCAAACTAATCTGCTTTTCCATTTGATATCCCTGGAGTTGTTATAATTCATACCGAAACCTCATGAGTCAGGTATTATCAGTAGATATATTTATTTGACAAATAAAGAGCTAGACTAACTTGCCCAGGGCCACATAGTAAGAGGTGGAGCCAGGTTTGATTGAGACGTTTGTCTCTAACACTTCCACTCCTATTATGTATATTTTTCTAAGAATGTTATTGCGTAAAATTACTCCTAGAAATAAAAAATCTCTTGTTTGTTGTTGTGAAAAATCACAAGGTTTTCTTTCAGGGCTGTTATTTTTAAGTGCTGCAAGTATCATTTTCCTGAGCTAATGATCAACCACATCAGATTGCTGTGCTTACCCCTGACTGATTAATTACTTAATGCTCATAAAGCCCGGACTGCTGACCCAAATCCTGTGGTTTTTCCTCTCCGTGGGGTAAGCTCTTAATGAACTTGATGTTCAATTCAGTTTAATTCAATTTTTTTTTTTTTTTTACTGATATGAAACATTTCCCAACTGAGCTCACCAAAGTACTACCAAGGACCGCTATCTGAACAGGTTTTAATGGACTTCAGGTTTTCATGGACTTTAGTCCAGATTTTAATCAGTCTAACTTCTATGTGTGTGATTTTTCAATAAAGCCTTTTGGTATCTACAGTGTAGAGATGGTGACTTGAGACACAGAGGCTGTTGCTCTGAGTCAGTCTATGGATCCCAGAATTCATCTACCAACAGTAGCTCCAAAGTGTCTGTCTGGCTCCAAAACACATGTTTTGTTTTGTTTTATTTTGTCTTGTTTTGCTTTGCCTTCCACCAATATCTTTGTACTTGATGGAACCATTCCTTTGGGAATTACTTAGTAAGGTATTAATTTTCAAAGAGCATATATTAAACAGTGCACTTTTTTTGGCTGCACCACATGGCTTGTGATATCTCAGTTCCCCAACAAACAATTTACTCTTAATGCCTTACCCCAACCCCATCCTAAGGGAATGAGTTCTCTTCCACATCTGAACACCTCTCACTTAGACTTAACCTCTAATCTGTCATTCCACGTCCTCTACCCACACACAGATCTTCTGAAAATGCTACGCATAGTCCTTAAAGCCCTCTACACACAGCTGTTATGTGAGAGAATACTTTTTTTCCATTCTTCTTTTAAATAATACCTGCTTTCAGGAAGTAAATCAGTGTCCATCTTAGGTTGTTATAAGTCAAGGAAAGTAAGCATATTCCATCTCCCATCCTTCCCTTTATTCTGCCATCAGACACCTCTGAGTAGTACCTGCAGGAGGAAGGCACCATACAAGGAGGGAGGGACATGGCCAGTGCAATGTCTGATTTCTTTCCTAGAAAGCTGCAATACCACAGAGCTGAGTTGGGTTTTGTCTCTCTACTGACCTTGTATATCTGACTTAAGAAGGCAAGAAAGAAACAAAAATATAGGAGCATAATCAGGGAAGAAATAAAGACTTGAGTTGTCAGAGTAGCAGCTCGCTAATATGGTGTGCTAGCCACAAAGATGTAAAAGCAATGCCTGTTCTCACAGAATGTTCAGTCTCCCACAGGAGATTAAAAAAAAAAAAAACAGAAGAAACTGTCTTAAGACAAGTCCAAGACATACATTTAAATGTCTAGAGAAGGAAGAGCTCATGTCCTATTGAGATAATCAGTGAGGGCTTCATGAGGGAAGTGGCGTTTGATAATAATACCAGTAATAGTAATAATAGAAATAAAATCAAGTTAACATCGAGTTAAATCAAGTTAAACACTTATACAATTTCAGGTGTTTTCCTAAGCACTTTATATATGTCAGCTCATTTAGACCTTGGAATAATTCTAGAAGATTTTCATTCACTCTTTCAACAAATATTTATTGAGCTCTTACTTTGTGGCAGGCAGAGTCACATTAGGTGAGGTTACAGCAAAGGAGCAAGACAGGAAATACCACTGCACCCTTGTAGGTTACTTTCTACTGAGAGCTACCACTATAATCTCAATTTTCTAGGAAACTGAAGTGTGAAAGAGTTAAGTACCCTGACAAAGGTCACACACATTTTTTAATATCCAAGTTAGGATTTGATTGCAGTCTATGAGGCACAGAGCTTGCTTAACCACTATGCTCTTCCCCCACCAAGTGATAGAGTGATCACAAATAAAATAACAACATCAGTTGACACTTCATTGGACAGTCAGCATAGGACAAGTGCTATGCAAGACAATGTTATGTGTGCAATAATTGGAATAAGTTTATGACATTTTAAGATCCTGTGCTCTCTATTCAGACCACCGTATTATATTCTAGCACTTCCTAGTACTTGACTAGCTGTGTTGCCTGTTCTTCAGTTTACTTGTCTCCAATCTCAGTGACATGACTGGACAGTACCAAAGAGAACTGAAGTGTTGCACCAGCATTTTCATTTGCCTCTGTCCCGTATATTTTCAGTGTTTTAAAGGTAGGAGCATGTCTCATGTGCCCTGAAACATTGCAACATTCAAAAAATATTTGATGAATGAGTGAAAGGTTGGTAGAATGAAAGACCTTGATCTTGTTGAAGAATTTTCCCAAGTCAAAAGTATATGGTATGATCTGCATGATTTCAAGAACTTCAGCATTCCAGAAAGCATTCCAGAAACCACCACACATTGGCAAGATCCTCTTTCATCACCACAAGCCAAGGTAAGCACCTAGCTACCTAGAAGACTCTGGATACCCAAAGGAGATAGCTGTGTAGCACAGGCCAAAGGAAGACAACTTTTTCTGTTTCTCTTTTTCTGTTTCCTTGAGTTTGGGCCCAGTTAAAGAGAAACTGCTTCAAAAAGTAACTTCAAGATGTAGAAGTTTTCCTAGCACAAGAAAGGGTGCCCTGCAGCAGAAATCCAACAAGCTGCATTTGTGGGTAATAATGCAAGCCATATCCTGGCATTCTAAACACATTATCGAATCCTCTGCAATTACAGGAATACATTGCTAAGAGTTGAAGCTAGACCAATTTCATTGTTGGCATGGAACCAAAAAACGAAGAACTCAAGCTCCATCCATTTTCTTTTTCCACTAATGAATACTCCTTTTGTTCCAAAGTCTCCCAAGTCACTCCCCTGACAATGTAGGTAATTAATGGACCATTCTTCTTGATTCAGATGCTGTTGAAAATGTGGGTAGACTTGATAATTGAACCTGCATCCAAACTTTCCCATTATCTAAGTGACTAATAAATGTACATAAAGTTAATAACAATATTTTTCTAGGAACTTCTTTAGAGTTTATTGATAATGCTCATTTGACAAAAGAAAAAATGGAGGCAGAGAAGCTCTGCCAAATAAGACTGGAGCAGGAATTTCACTTGATTCCTTCTAAGATGAGACATGAATTTGGACTTCAATTTCAAGTTGAAAGACCTAGATCCATCTACAGGTTTCCAAAAAGTCAGAATTAAATAATTAAAGAGCACAGTCTGATTCAGAATTTTTTAATGACTTATACATATTTTTAAACTTTGAAATCAAAGATTTGGGATAGGGTAAATTTCAGAGTCAATAGATATAATATTTAATGCTTCTGATCCTATTTTATTTAAAAGAAGATCTTCAATATCAATCATCTCCAGGACACTTTAATGATTGTGATTAAAGTATGTTTGGCTCTGATTTTTGGAGTAAATAGTACAAAATGAGAGTCTAAGAGTTACAAATGTTTCAACCATACAGAAACTTATCTTTTCTGGAATTGGTCTTCGTGAATTTAACTAGACCTTTGCCTCTTTCTCCCAAAGGAATTCTGTACTAAATTTAAATGCACAGGGCAGAATATGATCTGGTTTAGAAGATGCAATTGTTTACTAATTCAAAAAGATACATGCAGCCCAATGTCCATAGCGGCAAGATTTGTAACAGCCAAGACTTGAAAGCAAACTAAATGTCCATTGACAGATGAATGAATAAAGAAGATGTGGTATGTGTGTGTGTGTGTGTGCACTCAGTTGCTCAATCATGTCCAGTGCTTTGCAATCCAGTGGACTGTAGGCTGCCAGGCTCCTCTGTCCATGAGATTTTCCTTGCAAGAACATTAGAGTGGGTTGCCATTTCCTCCTCCAGGGGATCTTCCTGACCCAGGGATCTAACCTGTGTCTCCCATGTCTCCTACACTGCAGGCAGATTCTTTACCACTGAGCCACTGGGAAAGCTCAAATGTCCATTGACAGATGAATGAATAAAGATGTGGGGTGTGTGTGTGTGTGTATAATGGCTGAATATTATTTAGCCATAAAAAGAATGAAATAATGCCATTTCCACCAATACAGATGGACCTAGAGATTATGATAATAAGAGAAGTAAATAAGACACCAAAAGACAAAGAGCAGAGGATATAACTTATATGTGGAATCTTAAAAAATGATACAAATGAACTTATTTACAAAGCAGGAATAGACTCACAGACATAAAAAACAAATTTATGTTACCAAAGGAGATAGTGGTTTGATAAACTAGGAGTTTAGAATTGACATATACACATAACTATATATAAAATAGATAAATAGCAAAGACTTACTGGATAGCGAGGGGAACTATATTTAACATCTGGTAATTACTTATAATGAAAAGAATCTGAAGAAGAATATAGATAGATAAATAATGTGTTAATTGAATCACTTTGCTGTGCACCTGAAATTCACACAACATTGTAACTATACTTCATTAAAAATGGTTAAAATATTTTTAAAATGCACCAGTTTAAAAATATGGAAATGATGCTGTAAAAGACCAAAGGTAAAAGGAGAAGAGGGTGGCAGAGGATGACATGGTAGGATAACACCACTGACTCAGTGGACATGAATTCGAGCAAACTCCAGAACATAGTGAAGGACCGGGAAGCCTGGCATGCTGCAGTCCAAAGAGTCAAGGGGTCACAAAGAGTCAGGCACGACTTGGTGACTGAACTACAACAACAACAAAAATTCATCAGCTGTAAGTTTCCTGTCCCTGTGGAATTTCCTATATTCAAGGAAACATGCAATATCCAGAAAAAGATTACCACAGATTTTCCAATTGTTCACCCTAAAATATCACAAGCACTGCATTAACAATTTGAGAGAAAACAAGATAAACAATAAATGAATGTTCATAAACAAAATGTTGCTGCTATTTCATGTTTACTCATAGAAGTACAGACAACAGATGGGTCAAATAAAGAAGGAGCTGAGAAAACCCTTTTTGAGGGTAGCACAAAGGAGTCACGGAGGAGGTACTTCAGGTCTATTTCCCAGGAGGAAAGAAAGAGAACTGAAGACATTACAAAGAAACAGATAGTGTTTGGGGGATCAGCAAGTTGACTGGCAATCCAAAATATTAATATTCAAGGAATAAGAGATTGTGGCAAAATAAAAGCACTCTGATTTCCTTAACAAGGAAACACTGTGGTGTGGAAGGTTTTCCAAGACACCAGTGACCCATAAGATATTAACAGACATTCCTCAGACACAGTCTTTGTAGTCAAATAAGTTGGGAAGTAGTGAGTGTTATAATTCCCAATTTGGGAAATTAAAAATGTACTAGATGTTAAAGAAATCTATTTAAGTTCAACATAGTTCAACTTAACATTTCCTAACTCATTTTATCATGGAACAAAACTGTCCCCTCCCTCTACTTTTCCTTCTTTCCTCACTCCTTCTTTCTTTTAGCTATCTTTTCTGGATACTCATTATCATCTAGCACTACACACAACTATGAGTTCTTGAAGGCTTTTAATGAAGAAACTGACATCACCAAATTTGCGTACAGAGTACAGCATGAATGGTGGATTGGAGTGGGCTGAGACTACAGGCAGAGAGACCACAGCATTACATATCATCAGAATGGATAAGACATAGCTATGATGGCAGCATGGATGGTCAAGGAGAAAAGGACAGAACAAGGATGAAAGAATAAATTCATGCATGCATGAATAAATAAATGAAGATCTACTCTAGCTCTATCAGAGTAACTTTGATGTTTCTGCCATGTACTCCCAATGGTGATTTTAAGACAGAAAATACAAGATGCATTATGTAACTTTGAAAATTCATGGTTTCTATGGTATATTTCCAAGGGAAATGTCTAGAAATTAATTTAGGATGGAGACTAAGGCCATAATCTGGGATTTGGTGTTAGGTAGGAGTTATCAATATTTCATTGATTTGTGAAGCAATGCAAATGTTAAATATTTACAGCAATATATTATGTAAAAGCTAATTTCAGGTATGGATTTCAATTTACTACAATCTAAAATTGCAGTGTCTATTATTAACTTGTCTGAGGAGGCTTTACAAATAGCTGAGAAAAGACAAGAAAGAAAAGGCAAAGGAGAAAAGGAAAGATAAACCCATCTGAATGAAGAATTCCAAAGAATAGGAAGGAGAGCAAGAAAACCTTCTTAAGTGAACAATGCAAAAAAGTAGAGGGAAACAATAGAATGAAAAGACTAGAGATCTCTTAAAGAAAATTAGAAATACCAAGGGAACATTTCATGCAAAGCTGGGCACAAAAGGACAGAGATGGTATGGACCTAACAGAAGTAGAAGAGATTAACAAAAGGTGGTAAGAATACACAAAAGAATTATACAAAAAAGGTCTTGATGACTCAAACAACTACAATGGTGTGATCACTCACCTAGAGTCAGACATCCTGGAATGTGAAGTCAAGTGGGCCTTAGAAAGCATTACTATGAACAAAGGTAGTGGAGGTGATGGAATTTCAGCTGAGCCATTTCGAATCCTAAAAGATGATGCTGTTAAAGTGCTGTACTCAATACGTCAGCAAACTTGGAAAATTCAGCAATGGCCAGAGGACTGAAAAAGATCAGTTTTCATTCCAATTTCAAAGAAAGGAAATGTCAAAGAATGTTCAAACTACCACACAATTGCACTCATTTCACACGCTAGGAAAATAATGCTCAAAATTCTCCAAGCTAGGCTTCAATAGTACTTGAACCGAGAACTTCCAGATGTTCAAGCTGAATTTAGAAAAGGCAGAGGAATCAGAGATCAAACTACCAACATCCATGGGATCATAGAAAAAGCAAGAGAGTTCCAGAAAAACATCTGCTTCATTAACTATGTCAAAGCCTTTGATTGTATGGGTAACAACAAACTGTGGAGAATTCTTAAACAGATGGGAATACCAGACCACCTTACCTGCCTCCTGAGAAGTCTGTATGCAGGTTAAGAAGCAATAGTTAGAACCAAACATGGAACAATGGACTGGTTCCAAATTGGGAAAGGAGTACATCAAGGCTGTACCTCATCCTGCTCATTTAACTTCTATGCAGAGTACATCATGCAAAATGCCAGGCTGAATGAAGCCCAAGCTGGAATCAAGATTACTGGAAGAAATATCAATAACCTCAGATATGCAAATGATACCATCCAAATGACAGAAAGTGAAAAGCAACTAAGACCCTCTTGATGAAAGTGAAAGAGGAGAGTGAAAGAGCTGGCTTAAACTCAACATTCAAAAAACAAAGATCATGGCATCTGGTCCCATCACTTCATGGCAAATAGATGGGGAAACAATGGAAACAGTGACAGAGTTTATTTTGGGGGGCTCCAAAATCACTGCGGATGGTGACTGTAGTCATGAAATTAAAAAACTCTTCCTCCTTGGAAGAAAAGCTATGACAAACCTAGACAGTGTATTAAAATTCAGAGACATCAGTTTGCCAACAAAGGTCCGTATAGTCAGAGCAATGATTTTTCCAGTAGTCATTTCTGGATGTGAGAGTTGGACCATAAAGAAGGCTGTGCACTGAAGAACTGATGCTTTTGAACTGTGGTGCTAGAGAAGACTCTTAAGAGTCCCTTGGACAGCAAGGAGATCAAACCAGTTAACCCTAAAGGAAATCAGCCCTGAATATTCTTTGGAAGTACTGATGCTGATGCTGAAGCTCCAATACTTTGGCCACCTGATGCAAAAAGCCTACTCATTGGAAAAGACCCTGATGCTGGGAAAGATAGAGAGAAGGAGGAGAAGTGGACGACAGAGGATGAGAAGGTTGGATGGCATCATCGACTCAGTGGACATGAGCTTGAGCAAACCCTGTGAGGTAGTGAAGGACAGGGAAGCCTGGCCTGCTGCAGTCCATGGGGGTCTCAGAGTCATACATGACTGAGCAACAGCATAACAACAACAACGGCAACAAAGAGGTAGATCACTTCTCTCTCCACAGCTGGAATGTGCCAAGGCAACTAGTGGATCATAGAACATGCAGTGTAGCCCGTTACTAAGCATCATTTAAATAAAAGCTAAAAGGGACATGAGTGAATCCCAACTTGTGAAATTTCTAAACCAAATCATTTTTTTCTTAGAAACGATGATCTTTGCTTCCTTGTTCCTGTCACCTAAAATCCCCTACAACTTGTCTGTCTCCCAGACAAAACTAAATCATCTTTAAGTTGTAGCTGGAGGTCCATCCCGTTCATGAAGCCTTTTCCAGCTGTCTTCACAAAAACACAAGTCAAAATGAACCATTGCTTTTTCACAGCTCTTAGCACACACTTCACTCCTATCTTTTATGGTACTTCATGCACCACCCTATTACTAGATGGACCTAAGTCTTCCCTCCAGTTACAAAATGTGTGCTCCTTCAAGGTAAATCTTACTGATCTCTAATTCTCCCACTGTATCCCCTTTGCTTAGTGTCTGGTAAATAAGTACCATTAAATCTCTGTTGAATGCATAATGAATATCTAATGAACAAATGAATGTATGTATTATAAAATGTATGAAAGCAAGAATGAAAGAATAAATGCATACATGAATGAATAAACAAATTAAGGTCCACATTGGCCATCTAAACCAAGACGTATAATTTGGTCCACCTGGTTTTTTGAAATTTGCTCTTTAGGAAAACTGAGCAGCCAGGATTCTGAAGCACTGCACATAGAATTTTAAGCAACTAGGAACAATCAGGGCTCACAGAGGTGCAGGGAAGCCCCACTTATTTCAGTAGATCCACACAGACATAGCCATTGGGTTTCTGATTAGAAAACGAAGGAGCAAGCCATCTTTTACAAGGTTTAGATGAAGAAATGGTGGGAGGAGTTGCTTATGTGTTAATAATTTTTGCTCAGAACATCACACTGAAAATAGAAAGGCCAAAACCAGGGGAAAATGTCAGACACTGGCAAAAAATATTACAAAAGCTGATTGTGTAAACCTTGTCTTGTTTGAAGGGTAAAAGACTGTAATCCACAGATCAAGTTCAAATTTCCTGTTTAAATATTGTTAGCTTGAATGTTAATCTGAGTTTCATGTTTGATTGCAAGGATCAGGGCTGCAAATATTGATTGCCATGAAATGAAGGCAGATATTCATTTCTGAAAAGGAAGCTGAGGAGCACATTTATATGAACCCAAGTAATAAACAATACCTTGGGATTCTGACTCATTCCCAAACCATAGTGTAATTATTTCTTCTTTCACCCTGCTTCTTCAGCCTCCTTTCAGCTGACTGAATGCACATTCCATATCTGGGCACATTTACAAAAGCTAAAACAAACAATTCAAGTAGCCAAACACCATGGCAACAGAATCAAACTTGACACCACTAGCTCACAACAATGAATCTCCACAGATTTCAGAGCCATCACCAGATATCCTGCTTTGTCCGTTACAAAGCCCCACTTTCCCACTGAATCACAGGGAGTCACTGCTTCATGCCATGCTTTCTAATAATTGCCAAATCCAAGCTGTGGTGGACAACAAGGTAAAAAGTTCACAATAGAGAATCCCCAGCTGAGCAAAATCTGCTACCCCAGTCATGGTTGGCTTTTCAGAACAATCAGAAAGATCACATTATAGTTAGGAGATGCAATCTTGCGAAAAGTTAAGGTACTAACTTTGTGGTGTGAGAGACGACAACAGAGCTGACCCTAATGTTATTCTTCTTTCAGCAAATCCCTAGGCCACTGAGTGCATGGGTTCACTACATTTCTACATGTTCTGGTTATCTTGGTCATATTTGTACATAGACTGTTTCATTTGTGATTACTGCCCCGAGCTTGAGAGATGGTAGAGAACTGAGGCAGAAATCTTGAATTATTTGGTGCTATACACTTGAGTGGAGGAGGCAATGGCAACCCACTCCAGTACTCTTGCCTGGAAAATCCCATGGACGGAGGGGCCTGGTGGGCTGCAGTCCATGGGATCACTAGGAGTCGGACAGGACTGAGCGACTTCACTTTATTTTTTCACTTTCATGCATCGGAGAAGGAAATGGCAACCCACTCCAGTATTCTTGCCTGGAGAATCCCAGGGACAGAGGAGCCTAGTGGGCTGCCGTCTATGGGGTCGCACAGAGTCAGACACGACTGAAGCGACTTAGCAGCAACTTAGCAGCAGCATACACTTGAGTAGGGGCTTCTCCAGTAGCTGGTATGGTAAAGAATCTGCTTGCATACAGGAGACCCAGGTTCAGTCCCTGGGCCAGGAAGATCCCCTGGAAGAGGGCATGGCAATCCACTCTAGTATTCTTGCCTGGAGAACCCCATGAACAGAGGAGCCTAGTCAGCCACAGTCCCGGGGGTTGCAATGAGTGGAACATGACTGAGTGACTGACACACTCACTTCAGGGCACAAACACCAGGGAGTAGACAAGTACAGGTTATGACAAAGTTCTCTCCACACTTTCCTTGAAGGAAAAGAAGCAGAAAATAAAGAGAATCAAGTGAGGTTTTCAGAAACTAAATGACTCACCTTCATTCTGAAATTACATTCTCTGTATTTGATTAGTGTTGAAATTTCCTCTCCTTTATGCCATGATGGTAAGGGCAAAAGTATTAATTTTTTTTGTTTTCATTTTTGCTTTTTTTAAAATAAAAACATAGACTCTGAAGAAAAATAGACTCTGTAACAAATACCATAACTGAACGTGTGTGCTTAGTCACTCAGTCAGGTCTGACTCTTGAGACCCCATAGATTACATGTCACCTGCCAGGCTCCTCTGTCCATGGGATTCTCCAGGCAAGAATACTGGAGTGGGTTGCCATTTTCTTCTCCAGGGGATCTTCCTGACCCAGGAATAGAACCCAGGACTCCTGCATTGTAGGCAGATTCTTTACTGACTGAGCTACAAGAGAAGCCCATAATTGAATATATACATAATTTTATAAAATGTGAAACAGTATGCAAATAATGTAATAAATGTTTGTATTTCTCAAATTTTAATTAATAAATATCAATAATTTATTATTTGGTATAGTTCTATGTTATTTTACATAATTAAGTAGTTCTGATAAAGCAGGAGTCATCTTGATCTCTAATCTCAGTTGCCCATGATTCTCGGCGGTAGGAGCAGGACTATCTCCAGCTTCTCTTCCACTATTCCAAGTCACTATTTGTAATTAGAGAAGCCCAAGGACAAGTGGTAAATGATACTCTAAAGACATCTCCCATGGGGATGTTCTGAGGGAATGCAAAGTGGCTGAACACAAAGTGAAAATCAGAAACAAATCTGTGCAGTTACACCATAAATTTTAGTCTCTACTCTATCCTGGTCTTATAGCTTCCAAATCTTCCTAATATGGCAAGTAAAGCTCAAGAAATCAATTTTCACATTCCTTTGAAAATGCTAGTCTCGTACACAAATCCACTATCACTGGGACAAAATACAGCATAGTTAGAATAACTTTGGCATCTGGTCACTCATACTTAATAGGGTAAGTGACTTTGGACAAATCAATTATCATCTTTAAGTCTCAATTTCCTCAACTTTAAAGTGAGAATGATAATACCTACCACAAAATTTTAATTGTTGAAGGATTAAATGAGATAGCATAAAGTACTTAGCACAGTGTTCGATAAACACTACCAATTATTGCTGTCATTAATACTGTTGATTTTTCTTCTACAGAGGCTACACACATCTGCTGAAAGATTTTGACTCTGAAGTTTACATCCTTCAACTGCTGAGTTCATTTCCCCCACTTCCATCAAGACTTCCTAACCCACACCTGTCCTCAGCATTTTTTCCTGAACTCTCAACATTTATTTTCTCATTTGTAAATCTTACAAACCAACTGGATGTAATTTGTATATATGGTAAATGACTGTCTTGACTGAGATCAATTTGTGAAGTCAAGGCATAAGTAATTGAACATATCATGCAACAGAGAAGCAAACAAATACTCAATAAGCAAGGCCTCATAAACCAAAACAAGAGGAAATTTCAGAAAGCACTTCATGACAAGAGCCAAATAGCTGGTATGAGTAATGTGCTTTGGTGTCAACAGATATTAAAGAGTTCTGCAGGCTGGAAAAATTGTGGAAAAATCCATAGTGGAGAAAGAGTCCAAAGCTTGGTCCTTAGGGATGGATAGGATTTGGTTTGGCTGAGATGGGGATAATTACATGAGTAAAATCAATGAATAAGTGATTTGGAGTAAAGCAGAGAAACTAGAGCAGTACAGAGTAATTAGAAGTAAGTTTAAATTTTATGTGGTTAGATCTGAGGCCAGGAGGTGGAGGTATCAAAGTTCCCAACCACCCTGTACTTCTGGGACGGTGCCATTTGGCAGAACTTTCTCCAACTCTGTTTTAGAAGATATTTCAGGCCTATGTCTACTATTTCCCCAACAGTGCAATTGTACTGTTCTTTTTCAACAATTTAGCTCTATGGTTTTGTATTGTTTTGTTTTTTGTTAATTTGGATTTTCATGATTTTTTGCTTTACTCTTTCTTGATACAATCTCTGACCTGCACCCCACCCTCTCCTAATCTACTTCTTCATCACATTTGAACTACACCCAATATGAGATCCCATTCTTCCTCTCTCTAGATCCACCCAAGACCGAAATTCTGTCTCTGATATCAGAAAACCCATTCCCAGGGCTGAGTAAGAGTCTGCGTCTGCCCAGATACAAAAATAGAAGCTTTCATCTCTAAGCAGAGGGGAGCCATTGATGGTTGAGGAGGAAGGGATGATATTGAAAAACAGCTGTTGATTTTTTGTGTGTCAGTGGGATTTCAAACACTAGAATTTGGTGGGCATCCTAGAAAATTAAAGGACTCAAAACCACTAACCAAGTCAACAAAATTGAGCCCAATTGTTGCCTCAGTCCACCAGACTCTTGTGATGTCTAAACAATTACTGGGTATCCTTCTCTGTGATTGTGGGTCATTCACTATTCATTCAGTCATCAGGCAGCTCTCTGCCTCCTTTTTTTTTTTTTTTTAACATATTTCCTGTTTTAATCAGTCTTTCGCATTCTTGTAAGGTGAGGTTCTTCTCATCTTACATCTCACAAATTTTTAACTTGGAGCTTACTTGGAGTTATGCCATCACCTACAGTAATTGTCCCCATTGGACTATACTACCCATTTACCTACATTTCCTGCTTGACATAATGAGACAGTCTTATTAAAACTTGAATAATTTGTATATTGTTCAAATGTGGTGCTAACCTGTGAAACCTTAAGGTTCATTCACATACTATGTTATTCCAGTGGTAAGGTCTGGAAGCTTAAAAGCAACTTTATACTTAGTGCCTGAACTCACAGAGTACAGTGCCAACAATTATTCATCCAGTCTCTATTTAAATATTTTTAGGTAGTTTTTCACAAATAATATCTGAGAAATTCAATTTGTAAAACATTTTTCCTTGCGTTGATTCAAAGTCTGCTTCTCTGTACTATCTACTAGTCCTAATCTTGTTTTCCAGAACCAACAGAGTAAGTCTCATCCAGAAGGAGACCTTGAGTAAGGATTTTTGTGCCAGTGATTTATTATGCAAGTGCTCCCAGGAGAACTTATCAGGGAGTTGGGAGAGAAACACAGAAAAAGGGAAGAAACTAGGGAAGGAACAGCATCAGGCAAAGTCCCTTAGAGGATAGCTTCAACCTGACCCTGCAGGGGAGTGCCCTAAAGCATAAGTTATATCTCCCAATTTTATCTCTATTTGGGGCAAGGAAGCTGAGGCACTCACATCAATATTCTGCTATGGCTCAGTCACTGAACAAAGGGTCTCCCTGGAGCTATTAATATAAACCCTCTGTACTTCTCTATGTATCTGTGGGCAAAGTAGCTCAGTAGCATGAGAAGTCCTCTGAAGGAAGATTAGAAGTGTGAACCTTTGAAAGCACAAAGCCAGGGAAGGAGATCGCAGGAATGGGAAAGGGATCTGAGTACATTAGAATGGAAACCAAGTGTCCACTACGCCTCTCTTCCTTGTAAGAACCCTTCATGCCATTGAAGACACCCCTCACTTCTCCAAGTCTCCTTGTTGATACATTAAACTTTCCTAGTTCTCTTGACACACCAAGTTTGCACCCAAACCTTGGGAAACCCGAGCACTACTGAGCTGTTGCTGGTCTATCATCTCTCGAACAAAGTGGTACTTCAGAAAGGTTTAGTTGGCTAAGGAATGGCATTGAGGTGAGCCCTTTAGAGAGCAAATGTTGAAAGGGTTGGCTGTTAATTTTTACAGTTTTCCATCTGTCAGCTGCAAAAAGAAAAAGACTGTGACCTAGGATTTTCAGAAAGGTCCACTGGCCAGTCCATACCACCTCCAGGGAAACATTTCCCTGTCCAGACCCTGTGCTGGTTTCATTTGAAAACCCGAAGTTAGCTACAACAGTTTTCAACTCAGCCGCGTTAATGAAAACAGCAACTTGGAGCTTGAGGACGTTTTGACACCAAAAATGGTTTGAATTTTAGAGGCTGAAAAGTACATTTCTAGCCTTTGGAAAGGTCACCTTTCCTGTTTTCAGGTTTATGAACCGCAATGTTTATGGTGGCTCTGTTTCAACTCTTGTTTCTTTTTTCTGCCGGGCATTTCTGTGTAAATGTCACTTTCTCCAGCCAGCAAGGGTGGCTTAAGGCAGGCTTAAGTGTAGAAATCTGAGGCTCTGTTCCCGTGGGTAAGTGTTGGTTTAGATTTTTTCCCCCTGTATTTTAATTGATCTTTTTGCTGATATATTGCTGTTTGCAGCAAGATCTACAGTCACAAAAGAGGATATCTAAAACACCAAACAAACAAAAACAAATAAATATAAAACACTCTGCTTACATTGGGTTCAAAGCCTATACTTAAGTATATTCTTTCCTCCCTAAATTTAGAAACAATTAAGACTAGACATGGGGGTCACAGGCTCCCACATGTCTGCTTTTGCAGAAGTGGGTGAGGTTAGTGTGACCTTAACCCATAGACAGTGGCTTCTTAATTCTCTTTCCTTCATTGAACTTGACAAGCCTCAACTCAGCAGCACTGTGTCTGGCGTCTTCTGCAGGCATATACCTGTCACCAGGCATAATAGTTTTGTGGGCTGGGCCAGGAGAGAAAAAGAAATGAAACCAGGAGCCAAAACATTTGGGCATGCATAGCTCTGTGATTGTGGACAAGCTACTTATGCTCAGTCTTAGACGCCTCACTCATCAAAGGAGACTTCAGAGAATTAAGGTGATACGGTGTATCATTAAGGTGTTCTGCACCATTCCTGGCACATAATGAGAAATCCATGAAGAATGGCTTCTGTTATCAAGTATTTTATTCCGTTATCAAGTATTCAGTTCAGTTCAGTCGCTGAGTCGCGTCCGACTCTCTGCGACCCCATGAATCACAGCGTGCCAGGCCTCCCAGTCCATCACCAACTCCCAGAGTCTACCCAAACCCATGGTTGGATGGTGATGCCATCCAACCATCTCATCCTCTGTTGTCCCCTTCTTCTCCTGCCCTCAATCTTTCCCAGCATCAGGGTATTTTCAAATGAGTCAGCTCTTCGCATGAGGTGGCCAAAGTATTGGAGTTTCAGCTTCAGCATCAGTCCTTCCAATGAACACCCAGGACTGATCTCCTTTAGGATGGACTGGTTGGATCGCCTTGCAGTCCAAGGGACTCTCAAGAGTATTCTCCAACACTATAGTTCAAAAGCATCAATTCTTCAGCACTCAGCTTTCTTTATAGTCCAACTCTCACATCCATATATGACTACTGGAAAAGCCATAGCCTTGACTAGACAGAGCTTTGATGGCAAAGTAATGTCTCTGCTTTTTAATATGCTGTCTAGGTTGGTCATAACTTTCCTTCCAGGAGTAGGCATCTTTTAATTTCATGGCTGCAGTCACCATCTGCAGTGATTTTGGAGCCCAGAAAAATAAAGTCAGTCACTGTTTCCACTGTTTCCCCATCTACTTCCCATGAAGTGATGGGACCGGATGCCATGATCTTAGCTTTCTGAATGTTGAGCTTTAAGCCAATTTTTTCACTCTCCTCTTTCACTTTCATCAAGAGGCTCTTTAGTTCTTCTTCACTTTCTGCCATAAGGGTGGTGTCATCTGCATATCTGAGGTTATTGATATTTCTCCTGGCAATCTTGATTCCAGCTTGTGCTTCCTCCAGCCCAGTGTTTCTCATGATGTACTCTGCATATAAGTTAAATAAGCAGGGTGACAATATACAGCCTTGACGAACTCCTTTTCCTATTTGGAACCAGTCTGTTGTTCCATGTCCAGTTCTAACTGTTGCTTCCTGACCTGCATACAGGTTTCTCAAGAGTATTAGTATTTTATTTCTACCTTCAATTCACAGATTCTTAGGATTTAGGGGCTTCTTCTTGCCCATTCTTGTGCTACTGATGCTAATGCATGTAATTTTTTCCTTTGGCAGTTGAGGCCATAAAGAAAAAGTCAGCAGCAGATGACAGTCCCAAGTCTAGGGCTGCTCCAGAGAACTCTTCTTGACATAACTTGGTCTTTAAACACTTAATGAGTACATTCTTCCTTTTAAGCACAGAATTAGGCACAAAGAGGAGCTGGAATTTGGAATGAGATTTTTCACAGAAACAATGGTTACAACACACAGGTTGTGGGGGCAGGGCAGGTTGTGAAGAAGGAGGTATTGGTTTTCTCAATCTCATCTGTTAACATTATTTATGTGGCAAAATATCAAGTTCCCAACAGCCAATAAGCAAATAAAACTTGGAGGCCCAAGAGCACCCAGTGTTCACAGACTCTGCCAACACAAACAGAATTATATATTTCAACGTGTGATTCAACTTATATATACTTGTTCTCATCTCTGTGTCAGTATTCTAACAGAAGTTTCAAAATCTCTAGATCGCGAAAGTACTTCTCAAGCTTTACCAAGCCCTCAGGAAGGGAATAAACATTTCTTTAATCTTCGCCAAAGTCAGTAAATCAAAGAGAAGGGCACCACACAAAATGACCCCGACACACTATACCTTAAGTTACTTGTAAATTATTAGTGGTTGATCAGCAGCAAAATCTTCAAGACCATGACAGAACATAAAATAAGAAGCCTCTCTATTCAGAAAAGTCATCACACTTTGCAGAGATCACATTCAGATAGATCCTCTAATGTATAGTCCCTACTGAACAGTTATGGTTGTCGTTTCCTTCATGAAAGTGAAAATGAAAGTCACTCAGTCGTGTCCAATTCTTTGAGACCCCATGGACTACAGAGTCCATGAAATTCTCCATAGTCCATGAAATTTTATTCACTGGAGTAGATAGCCATTCCCTTCTCCAGGGCATCTTCCCAACTCAGTGATTGAATCCAGGTCTCCCACATTGCAGGTGGATACTTTACCAGCTGAGCCACCAGGGAGGCCCAATGGAAAATTTAAATGCACCAAATGATACCCTCTTTTTTCAATTATTATTTATGTAATTAAAAGAGCAGAAGTGATATGGAGAAACTGGGAATGCAGTAAATGGGAGACTAGCCATGAGCACTAATAAAATTTACAGCACATCCATATATTTATAAACTCAAATAAACTATATTTCATGAGAGTACATCAAAACATGTCAAGTTAAAACATTCCATAGAAAACTCAAGATGGCCAACATCTACAGGGGCTACTTAATGCATTGGGTACTTACGGTCTAATTTAGTCACAAGCCACACTTCTGGAAATGCTATTAATTCTTTTATCTATTTATTTACTCACTCATTGCAGAATTATTTTTTGAACACTTCCAATGTGCCAATTGTCTGAGGAACAGATGTGACTGAAATAGAGAGGGTCTCCTCTTATAGTTTAGAATCTGGTGGGGAGCATAGCTTTGAGTCCAATTGTGCATTTCAGAATTCCTGTAAACAGAAGCATTAGCACTTTATGGTGTATAATAGTCATTTAATTTATAGGCAGATATCATTAAATTTGTATTTTACTAACATCCATAATAAGTGTAATTATCTGGTTTCCTTCCCCTCAGTGTATTTTAGGCAGACAATGAGAAGTTCCCATCATTATTCAAAAATATAAAAGAATAACAGTTGTTGCTACCATTTATTAAATGTGTGCTTCCTGCCAAACATTGTTATCAATGCTTTACATATTTTTATACATTTAGCTTTCACAACAATCATATGAAGTAAGTACTTTTCTCATCCCCATTTTTCAGACAAGAAAACCATACCACGCGTTCCATTCTCTTGGTTTCTTACTTTTGCAGTAAAACAAACCAAGAGAATGGAATGCATAGTCTGACGTCAAAACAACAACAAAAAATCATGATTTTGAACACTGCAACACACCCACTGTCCAGTAGAGGACACTCTCTCGGCATACCATTATCTTCCTGTTTTAGCACTCCTTGATGGATGCATTGGGAGTGCCGTATACAACTATAAATTATTTCAGTAGTAATTTTTGTGTTTAGTCTTCCATGAATGGGAAGCACTTTAAGTCCCGTACAAAAAGGCCAAGCAGACTGAAGTCAATGCTTAGTGTTACTTGTTACCTTTTGTCTTAATAGCAAACTGTGGTTCTTAATAAAAATAACTAGTATAGGAGAACTGGGGACACATTTTAGGTCAGACTTCCTTGTCAAAACTATCATGTGGGGAGAAAAACACCATTTCCATCATACTCATCAACAGCAAATTTATTCCTCTCTTGTATTGTTTTATATTATGATAAATAAAACTAAGGTAATAGAACTAAGATAAATAAAATGATTTTGAATGCTTCTTCTATTCCACTTCAAGAAAACTTATTGAGAGAAAAAGGATATGGATTTTCAAGATTCTATCTGCAGACCTGAGTCATGTGAGTCATAAATGATGCCAACATCAAAACATCAAACTTAGCTGAAGAAACTAGGTAGACATTTAGCACCACAACGTAACTTTCTGACCTGGAGAAAACAAATCACTCAGCTGCTTATGAGCCTCAGTTTACCTGTAAATGGGATACTCTGCATGCTACTAAACACACAGGGCATTATTGGCAGTAAAAAAACAATGGATGTGAGAGTGCTTTATGAGCTCTACATAGATTCCATTTAATTAAATTCACAAGCATTTGTTGGGCATCTTCAGTGTGATAGAGATTGTGGTGAGCCCTAAGGTTATAAGATCAATGGGATCCAGTCCAAAGCTTTCAAGCATTATTATGGCTAACATGTTAGTTTTAAGCCCTGTTTATGGCACAATAGAGTTGCATTTTATGTGTAGTATACACAATTTATAGTACACTTGGACTCTTGTTTCATAAATATTTACTGTAAGTATATGTTCATTTTCTAGGACATAAGGCATAATTTTGCACTTTTAAATTATTGCTGTGTCCTTGTGTTTTTATGACATGCTAACCATTATTTCTGTGATGTATTTGTTGACAAATCCTTGGTCGAAAGTACGTCAATTATAACATTGTTTGCATAAGAATCAAATATCACTTTATAACATGTGTTTTTAAAAATACACTCAAAAATACATTCAAATTTGGAGGCTGCCTATATCCTAAATTCAATTTTTGAGATCAGGCACTAAGACCTTGACAAATAGATATTTGCCCAAATAAACCAAAGCATGACATCTGAAGCAAATAAGGAACTGAATGTTCTTAAAATTCTATATATCATGGCTCTGAGGTTGTGTTTATTATAATCAAATATGCATTTTTCTTTGTCCCCAAAGGAGAAATTACCTCATTAATGAATCATTTATTTATCATTCATTTGATGAGCATTTATTGCATAGTCACAAAGATATGAACAATTTTTAAAATGTCAGATGAATTAATGATGTAGCCCCTGCCCTTGAAGATCTCTCAGAAATAAACATTCCCTGGGTCAGGATACAATGTCAAGGAGAGCTCATCAGAAAAACAGAAATAGCCTAGTCTCTGGCTGGACCACCATATCAACTCTGAAATGCCAACCTCCAAACATTTAAGTAGAAAAATAAAACTCCTAATTAGTTTCAGCCATTTTGGGCAAGTTTCTATAATTCATGGCTGAATGCATTTTCTAACACATAAACATCACTGACTCATTTGTAGCCCAAAAGACAGACTTTTTTTTCCTTTGGGCAGAAGCAAAGGTAGAAATGTGCTATAATTTTGAAAGGATGGTAAGAAGCTGGGACAGGCTTCATAAAGCACTGGAAACTTCTAAAGTGTGACTTGTAAGGAGGCTTAATATCTGTCTAGAAGCAAAGTGAAGGTCAAACGTCTCAGGAAAAAGCAAAGGCAGAAGTGAGGTCGTGAGGTCTGAGAGAACAAGGCTTTGCAGGAACACTGGCTGTGCCTGGTGTGGCTGGTATGCAGGGAATCGCCAGCGGCAGCTATTGCCTGAAATGCCAAGCTAAAGATTTGGGACTTTACATCTCAGGCACTGAGGTTTTGATCCCGAGTAGTCCAGGACCGCATTGCGTTCCTCCTCACTGGTGCTAACAGCCTTGATGAGAGAGACCTGAGCACTGTGGGATAGTGAGGGCTTGGGACTGTGGCTCCTAGAAAGGCTTATTAAGGAATGGCCCAATTGTCCTGCCAAACAGAAAGGCTATACACTCCGTACAGTTACAGCAGCACAGCACCTGCCATCACCTGGCCTTTCCAGAGGATGCCCACAGTGCTGCCTCTCAGCTTCTCTAAATATGAAGTTTGTTCCTTTTCAGCATATGGGATAAATCAGACTCACATGGTCATCCCACTGGAACCAACTGACGCACACAGGTCTCGATCCATCAGGAGACCAGCACTATTGTCTAAGGAAAACAGAGTGTCAGATTGTCCTTATTTAGACAACCTTATTTAGAAAGAGCAACCTTTCTCTGTATTTGCTTTTCAGTTTGTAATCTCTAACTTTCTTCAAATAAAAGAAAATAGAGCAAACATTTCTTGAGCATCTACTGTGTGCCAAGCACTGTGCTGAGAATACAGAGAATTTCAACTTTATGGTGAGGAAGTTGGACACAACATTTAGGTCAGGACAGTATAATTTGGGGTGAGACACAGTAAATAGGGTTGCCAGATTGTGCAAACAAAAAGGCAGGATGCCCAGCTGACTCTGAATTTCAGATGAACAAGGTGTCATTTAACTTCATGTCCCATGCCTTATTTGAGACATACTCTAAAAGATTCATTGTTTATCTGAAATTCAAATTCAACTGGGTGTCTAATATTTAACCTGGCAATATTAATAGCAAACAATTTGTATAAAGAAAAGGAAACTATGAAAAAAAAAAAAGATATTTTTGTCCCTAATAGGGGCCCAAAAGAGTGTCATAGTAGCTTCCATTATTGAATGCTTATTCAGTGGGAACACCCGACTACAACTAAACAAATTCCATATTTCTAACACTCACGCTGATTTGGTGCTCAAAATACATGACTAAATATTTTGAATATCTTCTTGCTCTACCCTGAACCTGAAAGTGAAAGTCATTCAGTCGTGTCTGACTCTTGGCGACCCCATGGACTACACACTCCATGGAATTCTCCAGGCCAGAATACTGGAGTGGGTAGCCTATCCCTTCTCCAGTGGATCTTCCCGACCCAGGAATCAAACCAGGGTCTCCTGCATTGCAGGCGGATCTTACCACTGAGCTATGAGGGAAGACCTTTGCTCTACCCTACGTATACTTTTTCTAGGTTACTCCAAGA
>NW_011495025.1:7722219-7725293 GCF_000754665.1 Bison bison bison | reverse complement strand
CTCACGCTGATTTGGTGCTCAAAATACATGACTAAATATTTTGAATATCTTCTTGCTCTACCCTGAAACTGAAAGTGAAAGTCATTCAGTCGTGTCCGACTCTTGGCGACCCCATGGACTACACACTCCATGGAATTCTCCAGGCCAGAATACTGGAGTGGGTAGCCTTTCCCTTCTCCAGGGATCTTCCCAACTCAGGGATTGAACCCAGGTATCCCGCATTGCAGGTGGATTCTTTACCAGCTGAGCCACAAGGGAAGCCCAAGTATACTGGAGTGGGTAGCCTATCCCTTCTCCAGTGGATCTTCCCGACCCAGGAATCAAACCAGGGTCTCCTGCGTTGCAGGCGGATTCTTTACCAACTGAGCTATGAGGGAAGACCTTTGCTCTACCCTACGTATACTTTTTCTAGGTTACTCCAAGAAGCAACTCAAAGGGAAATAGGTGCACTCAGCATTATATAAAATCTTTTAATGAAACAAAATAGCTGATGATGTCCAAATTACAAGTCGAATTGGCTCTTCCCCAGTTTTGCTGTTTTGTTTTGAAATGTGTTTTAGGTGTAACCTTGTGAATCCTCTGGAGAGAGCATGTGGGCAGGGTCAGAGACTAGAGCAAGGCTGAGCTACAAGGGATGTGGCCAGAGCTGGTGAAATTAATACTGACCAGGGTTCTTAGCCTTCTCCAGTTAATAGAAATTGACTCGGGGCCAGACAAGAAATTCAGGCAAGGCTTTATTGGGACTCCTGCTGCATCAGAGGGAGATGAGAACAAGTAACAGGTTCCCTTGTTCTCACTCTCCAAGGGGAGAATGAGTTTGTTCCTTATATGGAATAAGGTAGGAGTGTGTCCAGGAGTCGGGTCAGAGGGTGGCTTAAGTGGTTTGCCCATCCCTACTGAGGGCCGGGCACATGCTCAGTACCCTGCTTTTGCAGCCAACCCCCTGGTTCTCCCTTCCGGCTCTTCAGAAGTGGCAGTTAAGCTTTTTGGTCCTTTATATCTTTCTGTCCATAATTCGCCCCAATTGCACATGCACATAGTTATTTTTAGTCCGTATAGCTTTTTTGTGTTTTGTTTCTGGAGGAGAGGTTTGTCCAGGTGCAATCATTGCAGCACTGCAGCAATAGATCCCAGGTCCCAGGCCTGTCTGAAGACAAGGCCAGATCAGGCCAGGAAGCTAATGGATTCCCAAACATATGGGAACACAACAGTGCAGCACAGTCCCGACACGGATTAATCAATGGGCATAAAAACAGCATGCAAGAGAAGCAGTGAGGGCAAAGCCAAGAGGGGAAAGGAAGAAAAAGCAGGGGCGATTGGGATGAGGAGCAAAGACCAAGCTTGAGGACTGGACTCCAATTCCTGGAAAGGATAAAGCAGGCAGAAGAAATGTTTCAGGCTTACAGGGCCCTGGTTTACTAAGAACAAGAAAAAAAGTTTTACATGGAAACCAAAGTGAGTTCTGACTGTTTGCTTTTTTTTTTTTTTTTAAGCTATGACATAAAATGAGAATTTGTATGGAAACTAAGACTTTTTAAATTGGGAATTCACCTACTGTTACCAAATAGTGATACAGTATAACTATGGGCCATGCCATGTACTGAGATAGGAAATAAAGAATATAATATATAATATTAACAGGCTTCTCAGGCGGTGCTAATGGTAAAGAACCCACCTGCCAATGCAGGAGACAAGAGATTCAGGTTCGATCCCTGGTTCAGGAAGATCCCTTGGAGGAAGGCACGGTAACCCACTCCAATAGTCTTGCCTGGAAAATCCCATGGACAGAACGGCCTAGTAGGCTACAGTCCATAGGGTCACAAAGAATAGGAAACAACTGAAGTGATTTAGCATGCATGTACATATACTCCTATTAAGCAATTTCTGTTATTACTCTCAATTTACTTATGAGAAAACTGAGGCAAGGAAAGAGACACTGTGACTTGCTCATAGTCACACAGTAAGGGAGTTGGCATATAGTTGAAATCCAGAAGTCTGACTGCAGAACTCAAACTCTAGTTCACTGTATCATATGGACTGTCTATGTAGCAAGGCCTGTCAATGCCATAAGCTCTATCCCTTCCCCCACTGAGCTCCAGAGCAGAGGTGACAGAGAAGATACACTGGTAAATCATAGCACACTAATGTAACACAAGCTAAGAGACAGTGAAATATGAAGTATTGGTAATCCAAAGAGGAAAGACAACTATTTCTGAATATTTCTCAAAGAAGATTATGTTTTCAGCTGCATCTGGAATGATGTATGGGCTTTTCTTCATATGATACGAGATAGATCTTTCTGAATGGAAGGAATGGGATGGTAAACACCTCCAAAAAGAGTGTTCAGGGGTGGGCAAGTTATTCCAAGAGGCTGGAACACAGGACACACTGTGGCAGGTGATAAGGATGGGCAGGTAGAGTTAAGTCCACTTGTGTGTGCTGTGGTGAAGTGTAGACCCACTGTGGGTAGCCATCCTGGGTTGTAAGCAGGGAAGTAATGCCATAAAAGACTGGAGTAGTGGGGAAGTGGATCAAGTGATGCGAAAGAGATACAGGTGCTGGGTGAAACTGGAATAAGACCCAAAATGTGAGTGAAGTGCTATTGAAACACATTCAGCCTCAAGATAGGCTGCCCAAGCCAATTCCAGCTCACCAAAAGTGAGGACTACAGATGCCGGGAATCAGGCCAGGCTGATATATAACAATGATACTAAGAGAAAACATGTTCCTATCTCTTTTACCAAGTGTCAGCTAGTGCTCTAAGTATTTTACATCAATTAATTCTTTACATCTTCACAAAATCCCCATTTTACAGATGATAAAACAGAGAAATTAAGGAATTTTCCCAGAATCATATAGCTAGTTGACTGGAGAGAGCTTGTCTTTGGACACAAGCAGCATAACATCACAGGCTATGCTCTGAGCCATTACATTCCACTGCATCTCTAAAAACAGAATAGAAAATAGTACTGTAGTGAAGAGGAACTAAAAAGCCTCTTGATTAAAGTGAAAGAGGAGAGTGAAAAAGTTGGCTTAAAGCTCAACATTCAGAAAGCTAAGATCATGGCATCTGG
>NW_011495025.1:7720161-7722049 GCF_000754665.1 Bison bison bison | reverse complement strand
GGGGAGGAAGCATGAGACCCTGGGATTGGGGGCAGGAGGAGAAGGGGATGACAGAGGATGAGATGGTTGGATGGCATCACCGACTCTATGGACTGGAGTCTGAGTGAACTCCAGGAATTGGTGATGGACAGGGAGTCCTGGCGTGCTGCGATTCATGGGGTGGCAAACAGTCAGACACGACTGAGCGACTGAACTGACTGACTGAATAGACTCATTAATTACAAAATTTTCAGGATCCAGAAAACCACTGTATTGTCAGCATGGTATGATAAAGGAGTTGGGTTAAATCAGCACTGAAGTGTTGAGATATGGAGAAAGAAACAAAACTTCTTCCTTTTGATCCCTTTGATGAAAATGATGCAATCTGGTAATTGTGGCTTCTCAACTAGTAGGCAGAGGTTGGCTATAGGGACTCATCACAAAACCAATATAAGTATTGGGTTTAATTTTATCTCTACTGATGTGAAACTGTGAGCTGGTTTTTTTTTAACCTTCATTTTCTCTTCTATAAAAGGGTTAAATAAGTCATCCATGTCAACTCAAGATAAGTTCTCAACTAATGGTAATTTTAGATGATCATAATGGTGGTAAAGATGTGATGAGTTCCCTGTCTCTAGAAGCAATCAACTCAGAAATAAGTGGCCATTTACAAATGCTATTTAAGATATATGGAGTTGTCCTTTCTAGTTCCTGGATTTTAGATTCATTCTAAGACATGGCCAAAGCCTTGAAGGAGAATTATCTTATAATGCTGTCCCACTAACCTGATGTATGATGATCCTTAGATTCAGTACAACAGTTGGAAAAGCACCCAGAAAAAAAAAATCACTGAAGTTTCATAACTATAACATGGAAACTCCAAAGAACAAAGGAAGAAATTATTGTGAAAACTTCCAACAGTTAACTGCTAGTGGATAACACTCCTAGAATCTAAGTTTCTCAACTTATTCCTGATTTCCCCATAAAGTATTAACAGCTAAGTCTACTATGGAAGTTTCCTTCATTGAAACAGACTAATAGTATCATATTGGTCAATTACAAAACCAGGATCAGTGTTAAAACAGGTGTTGCTTTATCCACATTAGGAATGAATCCATTTCTGCATCTGAAGCATGGCACTGTTTGCATTTATTGGAGCTTAGCTAGAAATTCAAGTTAGGTCAGGAGAATTAAGCCTTAAGTAAACTTACAAACATATGTATAGATGTAATCTCTGAAGTTTTTGTTTCGTTGAATTTTTGCTTTTCATTTAAAAGTATAATACATATAATTCACTTGTGGTACCATCAGGAAGATCTACAAAGGCTTATAATTATAGACCTTGAAATGAATATCTCTGACCTAAAGAAAAGTTTTTTAAAAACTGGTTGAAAGAAACAATGTAATGCAGATAAAAGCCTCTTATCAGTTTACAAGACTTGAAGTTCACCTAAGAATTTGAGGGCAAGCCTAAATGTTGCTGTGCAGAGATACTAGTCAATCAGTTCAGTCGCTCAGTTGTGTCCGACACTTTGGACCCCATGAACCGCAGCATGCCAGGCCTCCCTGTTCATTACCAACTCCCAGAGTCCACCCAAACCCATGTCCATCGAGTCGGTGATGCCATCCAACCATCTCATCCTCTGTTGTCCACTTCTCCTCCTGCCCTCAATCTTTCCCAGCATCGGGATATTTTCAAATGAGTCAGCTCTTTGCATCAGGTGGCCAAAGTATTGGAGTTTCCGCTTCAACATCACTCCTTCCAATGAACACACAGGACTGATCTCTTTTAGGATGGACTGGTTGGATCTCCTTGCAGTACAAGGGACTCTCAAGAGTGTTCTTCAACACCACAGTTCAAAAGCATCAATTCTTCAGCGCTCAGCTTTCTTCACAGTCCAACTCTCAC
>NW_011495025.1:7713092-7720061 GCF_000754665.1 Bison bison bison | reverse complement strand
ATGGGACCGAATGCCATGATCTTAGTTTTCTGAATGTTGAGCTTTAAGCCAACTTTTTCATTCTCTTCTTTCACTTTTATCAAGAGGCTCTTTAGTTCTTCTTCACTTTCTGCCATAAGGGTGGTGTCATCTGCATATCTGAGGTTATTGATATTTCTCCTGGCAATCTTGATTTCAGCTTGTGTTTCCTCCAGCCCAGATGTTTCTCATGATGTACTCTGCATATAAGTTAAATAAGCAGGGTGACAATATACAGCTTTGACGTACTCCTTTTCCTATTTGGAACCAGTCTGTTGTTCCATGTCCAGTTCTAACTGTTACTTCCTGACCTACATACAGGTTTCTCAAGAGGCAGACCAGGTGGTCTGGGATGCCCATGTCTTTCAGAATTTTCCACAGTTTATTGTGATCCACACAGTCAAAAGTTTTGGCATAGTCGATAAAGCAGAAATAGATGTTTTTCTGGAACTCTCTTGCTTTTTCCACGATCCAGCGGATGTTGGCAATTTGAACCTGGTTCCTCTGCCTTTTCTAAAACCAGCTTGAACATCTGGAAGTTCACGGTTCGCATGTTGCTAAAGCCTGGCTTGGAGAATTTTAAGTATTACTTTACTAGCATGCGAGATGAGTGTAATTGTGCAGTCGTTTGAGCATCTAATTACAAAAGTTGGAAAATGGAATGAGATCAGGATTTCCATGCAGGTTTTGGCATTCCTTTAATTTATGACTTTGAACATCATCTACATCTCTGGGTCTGTTTCCTCAGCTGTAAAACGAAGTAATTGTATGTATGATTTCCAAGGACATGCAGGCTTTAGAAACCAGAGGATTCACATGCACTCCTTACATCAAGAGGGCTTGTCCCCAGTAGAGGTGAAGCACAGGGACTTTAGCTATGCTGCTGAGTTCACATCTCAGTGCTGCCATCCGTTTATAGTGGGAGCACAGCCTACTTTCAGGGTTTCATGCCCTGCTTTGTAAAACTGGGATAATGATAATACTCATAGGATTGTTGGGAAAACTGAAAGAGTTAAAATTTTAGGAGAAAACAGTTCTTAGCACAGCATGAGGCTCACTGTAAAAATCTCTAGGCTCACTACCATGCTAAATTTCTTAAGTTTTATTATCCAAACCTCACATCCCTCCTGTAAAGCAAGCTGATAGTCTCATCCCTGAGAGTCAGGATGCTATACAATTGGTAAGATTGTATAGCAGGAGCTATACAGGAGCTATACAATTGGTAAGATCAAAATGACATTTGAACCATGCAATAAAGAGACTCCCAAGTCTTTTCATCTTTGATCACATAACACTGTCTCCCCAGTTTTTTCTTCCAGTTCTTTCTAGCCCTTTCTTCATGCAGAACCAAAGTTCACCACATAAAAGTTAGCAAATGAGTTCAAGGAGGTGATATGTTTAAAACCTTCCCTGGAGGCTCAGATGGTAAAGACTCTGCAATGCAGAAGACCTGGGTTTGATCCGTGGGTCTGGAAGATCCCCTGGAGAAAGGAATGGCTACCTACTCCAGTATTCTTGCCTGGGAAATCCCATGGACAGAGGAGCCTGGCGGGCTACAGTCCATGGGGTTGCAAAGAGTTGGACGTGAGAGACTAACACTTTCACTATTTTAATGCTTAAAACCACATTTGCAACGACTTGAAAGTTCTAGAGTCAGATAATCTGTCCTAGAATCAGATATGACTATGGAAATTAAGTAAATTCTCTCCTCTGGAGTTCCTTATGTTAGTGAACACTATCACCTGCCACAGTCTCCCAAGCTAAGTTTCTAAAATGAGGTTACACTGTTTATAATAGCCAAGACATGGAAGCAACCTAGATGTCCATCAGCAGATGAATGGATAAGAAAGCTGTGGTACATATACACAATGGAGTATTACTCAGCCATTAAAAAGAATACATTTGAATCAGTTCTAATGAGGTGGATGAAACTGGAGCCTATTATACAGAGTGAAGTAAGCCAGAAGGAAAAACATAAATACAGTATACTAACGCATATATATGGAATTTAGAAAGATGGTAACAATAACTCTGTGTACGAGACAGCAAAAGAGACACTGATGTATAGAACAGTCTTATGGACTCTGTGGGAGAGGGAGAGGGTGGGAAGATTTGGGAGAATGGCAATGAAACATGTAAAATATCATGTAGGAAACGAGTTGCCAGTCCAGGTTCGATGCACGATGCTGGATGCTTGGGGCTGGTGCACTGGGATGGCCCAGAGGGATGGTATGGGGAGGGAGGAGGGAGGAGGGTTCGGGATGGGGAACACATGTATACCTGTGGCGGATTCATTTTGATATTTGGCAAAACTAACACAATATTGTAAAGTTTAAAAATAAAATAAAATTAGAAAAAAAAATAAATAAAATGAGGTTACTACCATAAAACCAAAAGTTGTACTCATGAGAACAGGTAAGCCCATTTAATTATCAAGGGAGAAATACAAAGTGATTCTCATATAGAGGCCAAATATGACATTGATCCAATCAAATATCTATTACTGATAAAATATGTCAAAACTATAGCATAATATATAGTAGTGTTAGTCAAAATTTATCATTGTGTTTAACTATGGCGCACAACAAGGTATTTCCATTAAAATCAAAGGAAGAAAAAAAAGCAACCACTGACACATATGTAATTTCTTCTCTGGAACATCTAAACAGTGCTATAGGATATGAAACTGGTACAATAGATGTGACTACTATAAATAATGAGAAAAAGTATTATTAATTTAAAATAATTATATATATGTAAACTTCAGTAAACCAAGCAAGCTTCCAGAATTATAAGAGGATTTTTAATAAAGTAACTAAATACAAAATAAATATTTAAAAATTAATAGCATTGTGTCTTACCATCACCACTACAATAGCCTCTCATAAGAGAGGCTCTTTTCCTCCTCTTGTTCACACCTCTTATAATCTATTTTACACAAAGTAGCTAGGTATACCTGTGGCAGATTCATTTCGATATTTGGCAAAACTAATACAATATTGTAAAGTTTAAAAATAAAATAAAATTTAAAAAAATAAAAATAAAAAGTAAAACAAATCTGATCATGCCACTGGCTACCTTCCTATCCTTCTGCATCTTAAATACAATCAGATTCATAATTCTGGCCTCACCCCCTGCTCAGCCTCATTGCCTGCCTCTATCCCTTGCTTGTGTCTCTTCTTCCTTTGGAGAAGATGTGGACTACATTGCAGAGAGGTGAGGACTAAGACTGTTCTCATGAAATTCTAGTAGCACATCTGGAAAAAAGTAATAAACAACTCTGAGATTCATAGAAAACAATAAACAGATAAGGGTGGGAATTATAATTTTATAAAGAAAGTAAAATAAAAAGAACTATCCTCACAATATATTAAGCTCTATTATACCTATATTTCAAAGCTATAGTCACTAAAGTAATTAATTAAAATAAGACTAAAATAATTGCTAGTGAATGCAACATTTAATATATGATAAAGGCAGAATCCCATTAACAGGTAAAGAGATGGATGTATTCAACAGACTTTATTCAAGAATTTGTCTATATAAAGAAAATTTTCTTTGATTTTTTTACTACACATCATAAAATAAACCAATGTGCAGATAATTTATCTGTTAAGTATTAAATATATAAACAGAACTGATAGATAACGCTTTAAGGATCTCAAGGATCTTGTGATAGAGAAAAGCTTTCTCAGCTTACATGCAGTGAATGAAAAGACATCTCTACAGTAAAAGTAATCATGAAAAACTTTAAATTTCTTGAAAATTACTTATAAATAAAACTATTTAAAAATGTGCTTCTAATATGATAATATTCTATATAGAATGTTTACAAATCAGTAAAAAAATCATTCAAATCCCAAAACAAAAATAGGCAAAGGAAATCAGTAAATTCACATAAGTAAATGACAAATGTGCACATACTAAAACAATGATCACCTGTCTAATAATCAAGTAAATATGAATTTAACGACTAAATATTAAGTATTAAAGTAGTACAGATTTTTCAAAGATAATCCCAGGGCTGGCAAGGATGCATTAGACAGGCACAACTGATAAAGAAGAGTTAATTGGCACAACTTGATTAAAATGCAATCTGGCAATGTAAATTGAGAGTTTTTAGAAAATTTATTATCTATGACATCAGTAATATTCCAGAAATACATCCTGAATAGTCAACCTGAGTACATATATTTGTGTACAAGTATACTTAACTTTCATTTTTCACTTTCATGCATTGGAGAAGGAAATGGCACCCCACTCCAGTGTTCTTGCCTGGAGAATCCCAGAGACGGGGGAGCCTGGTGGGCTGCCATCTCCGGGGTCACACAGAGTTGGACACGACTCAAGCGACTTAGCAGCAGCAGCAGCAGCATACTTAATAATACAATATTAATTATAATGGAAGGAGAAATGTTTCTAGCCTAAGTGTATAATAGGGCAAAAATTAAACATGTGATGATATATCTCATTTATGAAATATAGTTTTAACTATTTAAATTAATGTTTTGAGAGACTAAGACTTTTAGTATCAGAAAATACTAATGATATAATGTTGAGTAAAATAAAAGTTTATCCTACTAAGCCACATTCAATATCATCCTAATTTTTGTGTATATTTATACAATAAAACTTTAGGTAATATAATGAATTTTAAAATTAGTTATCTTAGGATGGTTAAACTACCATTACTTTTTATTCTTCAATGTTTTATTTTTTTTTAATATGTTCACTACTATTACTTTTAGAATATTATCATTTTGGCACCAAAAATTATTTTAAGTTTAGCAAATGATTA
The DNA here is from genome assembly GCF_000754665.1 of Bison bison bison. Taxonomy (NCBI): domain Eukaryota; kingdom Metazoa; phylum Chordata; class Mammalia; order Artiodactyla; family Bovidae; genus Bison; species Bison bison. Next base: position 7,715,245 of record NW_011495025.1, on the reverse strand, counting down.
AAAGAAGAGAAACAAACTTAAGAATTTAAGGAGAAACTCAAGGGAAGGTTTGTTTCAGAAAAGTTAAAACTTGATTTTCATCTGTAAAGTAATAAAATGATTAAAATCAGAATATTGAGAACAGTATAAGAAAATATGATTAATAAGCATATGCAAAAATATTACAGCTTAATCAATAGGCTATAAATAAAATAACAAGACAAATTACATAATGGCAAAGTATTTCATTGATTAAATTAGTAACAAGGATGTTGATGACCACGTGTACAGTGAAGGGATGGGAAATCAAGTTCTCAACAATCCCAAGGTCAAAATTTTGTACAAGTTCATTATTAGCATTGATACAAACTAGAGCTGGAAACTATAAAAGCCATAAACAAACCAAAAGTTCTCCAGGCAAGCATGCTGGAGTGGGTAGCCATTCCCTTCTCCAGGGGATCTTCCCGACCCAGGGATCAAACCTGGGTCTCCCACATTGCAGGCAGATTCTTTGCCACCTAGGCCTCCAGGAAAGTCCAAAACAAACCAAAGGAAACAAAAAGCTATATACTCAAAACAGGCATGACAGTATTCTTGATAACAGTCTCAGATTAAAAGCAATCTAACTATTGGAAATTAGGGGGATGGTTAAGTAAACGATGAAACCATCAACTTAGTCGTCTTTTAATATATGAAGATTGCTGCACAGCAGTACGTCTGCATCGCGTGCGTAAGGCACTACAAGGCGAGACTGGAGCTTTTACGTGTACGTGACCACAAGAAGTGCATGACTATACATAGGGCCCCAAACCAGAAGTTTTCAAAGCTGGTGGGATTCTCATGGATTTTGTCTTAATTTTATCTTATACATAATTCTACTATGATTTATATGTTGACAGAGACAGTGAAAGAGAATAGTGTAGGTGAAGCAGACTCCTAGAAGCGAGAGCAATGAGTCCAGCAAACAGATTTTCTCCTGTGGGAAAAATGAGGCTCCAAAGTTCTCAGTGAAAGTCTATTAGGTACTTTGAAGTGCATTCGTTCATTTATTCCTCAAAATATTATTATATGTGTGTTATTTTTAATCCTCATTTTCTGTACAAAGAACAGTGGGCTCAGAATGGCTAAGTAAGTTGTTGAAGGTCACACAGCAAAGTGTAAGAGTCTAGATTCAAACCCCATGCTCTCAGACTCTCAAGCCTAGCTCTATCTACTACACCTGTCCAAGGAAATCCCTTTTCCTTCAAACAGCTGGAGGAAGAGTGGTTGAATGAAGGTAAGTTTATCTGGAGTGGTGTTGGGGAGAGTAGGAAACAAATGGAAAGATGAGGGAGCATTGAATGATTTCAATCTTCTCGGTCAAATGAAGGTGAAGTTGTTTGCTGAGAGTGAGATCATAAAACTTCCAGAGACTGGAAACTTGCCATCAACAGCATTGTTAGAAATCAGGTCTGATACCAACAAAGACCCGAGGGAAGATTTTGATTACTATTTGGGAAAGATGCAATTCCAAGTGCTTTTAGGAAATGCCAAAGGGAAAAGAACATACACTATGAAATCACACAGTTTAAACTCTGAAAAATGTTGTCTTCAAGACAGTCTACAATGGTGATGATTCTCAACCAGGGATGATTTTGCCATCCCCAATCCACCCCAAGGGACATCTGGCAATATCTGGAAACATTCTCGGTTGTCATAGCTGGAGTTAGGGTGCTACTGGGTAGGGGACAAACGTGCTGCTATTACAAGCTTTAAATATTAGAGGACTCTTCGTGCAATATGAAGTGCAGTGTTCAGTCACATGGGCCCTCCTCAACCACCATTATGTTTCCACTTAACCAACTGCCCTTGGGCTCCCACTTTCTTAGCTTCCTTGGATTAGATTAGATTAGGTTAGATCAGTCGCTCAGTCGTGTCCGACTCTTGGCGATCCCATGAATTGCAGCACGCCAGGCCTCCCTGTCCATCACCAACTCCCGGAGTTCACTCAGACTCATGTCCACTGAGTCAGTGATGCCATCCAGCCACCTCATCCTCTGTCGTCCCCTTCTCCTCCTGCCCCCAATCCCTCCCAGCATCAGAGTCTTTTCCAATGAGTCAACTCTTCGCATGAGGTGGCCAAAGTTCTGGAGTTTCAGCTTTAGCATCATTCCTTCCAAAGAAATCCCAGGGCT
>NW_011495025.1:7683541-7712992 GCF_000754665.1 Bison bison bison | reverse complement strand
CCAGGGCTGATCTCCTTCAGAATGGACTGGTTGGATCTCCTTGCAGTCCATGGGACTCTCAAGAGTCTTCTCCAACACCACAGTTCAAAAGCATCAATTCCTTGGTGCTCAGCCTTCTTCACAGTCCAACTCTCACATCCATACATGACCACTGGAAAAACCACAGCCTTGACTAGACGGACCTTTGTTGGCAAAGTAATGCCTCTGCTTTTGAATATGCTATCTAGGTTGGTCGACGGGTGCGCTAAAGCGCAGGCGCGGCCCAGAGGCGCTACCGCACGTCCAAGGTCAGGGGCAGAAGCTGGGAGGACCCCATGCCCTAAGGGCGGCGGCCAAGAGGAGTTACCCCCGTGTCCGAGGTCAGGGACGGGAGGAGATACCGCACGCCCTTAAGCCCGAGGCCAGGGGCAGCGGGCCGGAGGAGCTACCCCACTCCCCCACGCCCGAGGCCAGGGGCAGTGGCCGGCAGGGCCAACCCCACACCGTGGCTGCACTGGCACAGGAGGGCCTAGAGGAACTATCCCACGTTGAAGGTCAGGAAAGGTGGCAGTGAGGAGATACCCCTCATCCAAGGTAAGGAGCATTGGCTGCGCTTTGCTGGAGCAGCCGTGAAGAGATACTCCATGCCCAAGGTAAGAGAAACCCAAGTAAGATGGTAGGTGTTGCAAGAGGGCATCAGAGGGCAGACACACTGAAACCATACTCACAGAAAACTAGCTTCCTTAAATAACTGTCAAATCCAGCCCCTGATATCTGGTCTCAATATTGACCTACTTGTCTATCAAACAATCAGCCTAAACCCTGACACCTTAAAAGTTGAACTGAACCAATATATTACAAGCTAAGAATAAAGAGATAAAATGCCAAGATGTTACTCTGAGATCCAGGAAGCCATTTCAGTTCTAGAACTGTGTTAACAATAAAGAAATCATCATGGATATGCACACTGATTTATCTACAAAGATGCTTATTCCAGAGTTGTTTGTGATAAGGAAGACACAGCAACAACCTAAACATTTACTAGTGGGGATTAGTTAAATTGATGATGACACATCCAATTTGGAGAGTCCAATTTCTGATGTAAAAAGATAAAGACTAGATTACAATTTAGTGTGTAAAACATGAAATCATTATCATAAAATACCAATTAGCACAGAAAATATCTGGAAAGACAAACATCAAATTAGGAACAGTAATTATCTCAGGGTAGTAGAATTATAGCTCTTTTAAAATACACTTTATATTTCAGATTTTCTAAAATGAGCTTTGTATTGTCACTTTAAACAAAATAAGAGTAATAAAGAGCACAATTTTTTTTAGTTAAACGTTTTATTTTCATCAGGCTCAAAAAGAGTTGCACTTTGAAAAAAGAAAATTAAAGTAAATCTGAAAATGTGAGAAAGGCTCAAAAGGAGAAAAAGAAAACTACTAAACCGACGAAAAGCTTCCTTTGCCAACTTCAGTATAAAACACTTGCAGCCAAAGAGTGAGATGTGAAATCTTAACTATCCAAAAGAAGCTGCTTCTCTTCCAAAGCAACAAGGTTCCCACCCAAATTTGCTTTTTCTTTTTTTTGCTTTGTGCTGTCAAATGGTCATTTGCCTTATCTCAACAGAGAAAACTTCGTCTGAAATATACAAGTAATTATATACAAATGGTCTTATAATCAACACAAAAAACTTTCCTATCCTTCTTAGGCTTTCTTCAGTTCTGCGTGGTAGAGTAGTTTCCCATATTTTTAAGTGTACCTATATATAAGAATTAAAGAACGAAAACTGTGAAGCGTTCCAAGTGCTTTTAGGAAATGCTTTTAATCTGTAAGTACTTCAACATGGAGTTTATGTAAGTTGGGGAAAAGAGCAGCGTTGCAATGAATCCAACCAGCAAAAACATCCACAGCTAGGAAACTTCCACACCATACACATTTTAAAAATGGAATTCCTAAATTCTCCTAAAAATTACCCATCATTTTCCTAATTCAAGTTGTATCTACCAAAGCACCATGCAGTGCTGACCAATAACATCAACATCCTTGTGCCACATAACCTGAAGGTCCTAGACTCTTTCACCTTATTCTTACCAATATTCTCTTTCAGTTCAGTTCAGTCACTCAGTCGTGTCTGACTCTGTGACCCCATCGACTACAGCATGCCAGGCCTCCTTGTTTATCACCAACTCCCAGAGTTTACTCATGTCTATTGAGTCAGTGATGCCATCTAACTATCTCATCCTCTGTTGCCCCCTTCTCTTCCCGCCTTCAATCTTTCCCAGCATCAGGGTCTTTTCAAATGAGTCAGTTCTTCATTTAGGTGGAATGGAACTCCAAAGTATTAGAATTTCAGCTTCAACATCAGTCCTTCCAATGAATATTCAGGACTGATTTCCTTTAGGATGGACTGGTTGGATCTTGTTGCAGTTCAAGGGACTCTCAAGAGTCTTCTCCAACCCCATAGTTCAAAAGCATCAATTCTTCAGCACTCAGGTTTCTTTATAGTCCAACTCTCACATTCAAACATGACAACTGGAAAAACCATAGCCTTGACTAAACGGACCTTTGTTGGCAAAGTAAAATCTCTGCTTTTTAATATGCTGTCTAGGTTGGTCATAACTTTCCTTCCAAGGAGTAAGCATCTTTTAATTTAATGGCTGCAGTCACCATCTTCAGTGATTTTGGAGCCCCAAAAAATAAACTCAGCTACTGTTTCCACTGTTTCCCCATCTATTTGCCATGAAGTAATGAGACCAGATGCCATGATCTTAGTTTTCTGAATGTTGAGTTTTAAGCCAACTTTTTCACTCTCCTCTTTCACTTTCATTGAGAGGCTCTTTAGTTCTTCTTCACTTTCTGCCATAAGGGTTATGTCATCTGCATATCTGAGGTTATTGATATTTCTCCCGGCAATCTTAATTCCAGCTTGTGCTTCTTCCAGCCCAGCATTTCTCATAATGTACTCTGCATATAAGTTTAGCATCCACTATATTCCTGTGCTGCTTAGAACTTCACTCCTTGGTTTTGTTTCATCCTCAGCTTCAGATTAGTCCTTCAGTTCAGTTCAGTTGCTTAGTCGTGTCCGACTCTTTGCAACCCCATGAATTGCAGCATGCCAGACCTCCCTGTCCATCACCAACTCCTGGAGTTCACTCAACCTCACATCCCTCGAGTCGGTGATGCCATCCAGCCATCTCACCCTCTGTCATCCACTTTTCCTCCTGCCCGCAATCCCTCCCAGCATCAGAGTCTTTTCCAATGAGTCAACTCTTCGCATGAGGTAGCCAAAGTACTGGAGTTTCAGCCCCCGCATCATTCCTTCCAAAGAACACCCAGGACTGATTTTTAGAATGGACTGGGATCTCCTTGCAGTCCAAGGGGGACTGGGATCTCCTTGCAGTCCAAGGGACTTTCAAGAGTCTTCTCCTACACCACAGTTCAAAAGCATCAATTCTTCAGCACTCAGCTTTCTTCACAGTCCAACTCTCACATCCATACACGACCACTGGAAAAACCACAGCCTTGACTAGACGGACCTTTGTTGGCAAAGTAATGTCTCTGCTTTTGAATATGCTGTCTAGGTTGGTCAAAAATTTTCTTCCAAGGAGTAAGCATCTTTTAATTTAATGGCTGCGATCACCATCGGCAGTGATTTTGGAGTCCTCCAAAATAAAGTCTGACACTGTTTCCACTGTCTCCCCATCTATTTCCCATGAAGTGATAGGACCAGATGCCATGATCTTCATTTTCTGAATGTTGAGCTTTAAGCCAACTTTTTCACTCTCCTCTTTCCCTTTCATCAAGAGGCTTTTTTAGGACATGGAAATAGACTTGGCTCCTGTAAGTGTAACCACCAGAGCCCTCCTGACATGGTTTTATGCTTGCTTTCTGAGGTCTCTCCTTGCTGTTGCCTTTGGTGTTCACCTGGTCTGTAACACCTGTCTGGCACAGATCTATGAAGAAAGCATATTTGCTAGGCAGCCCTAGCTGCCTGCACACCACGTTGTGATGTTTGATTTTTTCTGTCAACTTGGCTAAGCCAATGGTTGTTCATCTTTTCTAGGTGTGTCTGTGGAGGTGTTCTGGAACAGATTAGTATTAAAATCAGAAGACTAAGTAAAGAAGATCCAAATGATGTAATTGGGGCTCCATTTTTCTCAGGTAGATAATCTCCAGTTAATGGGTGTGACGGAGTCTCAGATCCCAGGACTCATATTCTGCCACTGGAGAAGTCCCTTTCTCCATAGCACCGGCAAAAAAGAAATAGATCTCAAAAGGAACTCTGGCTGTTCTCAAATCATGTGCCTCTTGCTGAACTGTAACCATGACCAAGGCATTGGGTGTTTGTCTGGACATGAATTAAGTGCCCAGACCTATGAAAAGTAGAGAAGAAGGAATAGCCCATCAACAGAGCCGCTTGGAACTGGTTCTCCAGCAAGGTTGGTGGGTCTATTAACAGAAAGAGGAATTGATGTTGGACTGAAAAGAAGGCTGGTAACTTATATGATCTTGAGTTTCTTCACAGCTAATTTTTTCTATTTTCTACTCTTCTAGGCCTCACTGCAAATAAGTACCTGAGAAGCTATGCTAAAATCTGAAGCAAGGAATGTTTAACACCACAAAAGAGCAGAAATAGGATGTTTTAGGACAAATGGGAGCTTTGTACCAACATATGCTCTGAAGTGAACAAATAGCAATCATTAAGCTCATTGCTTTGTGCCTTGTGACCCACTAAGCTCTGTTGGGAAGACATACGGTAGCAAGTATAAACCAGTAAGGTCAGTAAATATGTTTGAAATCGGAAAACTTACATTTAGATACATAACCTCATGTAAATTTCTGAATCTGACCTGTAAAATGGGTGCATTAACACAAATACCCTCTCCAAATAATTACAAAAACCAAAAGAGATAAATGTAAAAGCACTTCAAAAATATGATGCAGTACAAACTTATTTTTACAGAACAGACTTTAAATAGGTGCTAGGTTTTGTGAGGATAAGGCAATGGCAACTCATTCCAGTACTCTTGCCTGGCAAATCCCATGGACAGAGGAGCCTGGTAGGCTGTAGTCCATGGGGTTGCTAGGAGTCGGACATGACTGAGCAACTTCATTTTCACGTTTCACTTTCACGCATTGGAGAAGGAAGTGGCAACCCACTCCAGTGTTCTTGCCTGGAGGACCCCAGGGAGGGGGGAGCCTGGTGGGCTGCCGTCTATGGGGCCGCACAGAGTCAGACAGGACTGAAACGACTTAGCAGCAGCAGCAGGTTTTGTGGCTTCATAAATGCTATAGAAATACAAAGCATGCAGAGGGAGTAACAGTCTGATCAGAAAGGGAAGTGGGATTAGAATGGTACCTGTAAGGATGGATATAGTTCGCACAGAGAGAGGCGAGAGTTATCTCTTACAACAGTCTTGTGACTTGATTGTGGATTGACTTACAGAAATTTCCAGCATCAAAGTTTTCTACCTTTTGCAGGTTTGCAGTCAAATTTACAGTGTTCTTTTATCTGTTCACTGTTTGTACTCTGCTTCCAGAGCACAGACAAATTTCACAAGTCTCAGTTGACGAAGAAAGTGCTATATGGAAATCCTGTGCCAGAGGGAAAAGTTCTCTGATGCTTATAGAAAAGAACAGAGGTTTGCCAAATAGTCTGAAAACAATTTGGAATTTTATATCAATGGGGTCCTGGCAAAAGTCTGCACTGAAACAAGTATTCAACCTCATCCTTGGCATTTCAAATGACAAGTATTACATGGAGAAATTAGAGCTGTTGGGCAGTGGAGCCCATGTTAGCTGCTTTCAGAAATAAGGTATTAGTAATTTTCTTTTCTTCAGGCTCTGAGATCTTTCCTACTCTTCTACTCCATTATTCAGCAATGATTTATTATGCCCTCCTCTGGCCAGGAACTTGTAAGGTTCAAGGGAGATAAAGATGAAAGTCATTGTACCTGACCTCAGCAATCTTGTGTCTACTGATTTAGGCTGGGATTACTGTTCAAAGAAGATAGCACAAAAGAAGGATGACTTTTGAGATAGTACATGAAGAGGCATACATGGAGACAACTGCACAATTCTAACACAGAATAGAATAGGATTGACTGGACCAAATGGAGCTTAACCATCAGTCTGGATCAATGAAATCATTTTTAGTGAATGGAAATCCCAAACATCTTATAATATTTATTATTTGAATTGCACCCATTTTATAGATGAGGATCCAAAGAACCACAGGATGTATATAGAGTAACACTATTAAGAGATGACTTCTCTTATTCTAAATGTTGTGCCCTTTCCACTGTGCTTTCTGACATTGTTCTAAGTTGTCTATGCATGTTGGCCATGTCGTCACCATCTTATCAATTTAAATTTGTGAGGAGAAATTGTGAATTAATAAGTCAAATAATCTTTCAACACATATTATTAAGGTACTATGCCAGGCACTGAGGATATCAAGATGAAAACAACACAGTTCATCCTTCTCCTCAATTTTGAATAACAGATAAACAACTTCATATTACACAGGGCATTATAACATGATATTTAAGAACCTAGATTCTGGAAGAGTAATAGACTAAAGAAATACTCAGGAGGTAGGAATCAATAAGACATGCTAATTGACTGGAAGTTTAATCAACTTTCTCTGTTTTTCTGGTTTTTATTTCATTGATTTCCACACTTTTTATTTACCTCCATATAAACTTAAGTTCACGTAAGATGATTGAATACAACCTTTTCTTATTTCTAATCTGAGCATTTAAAAATTGAAAAATAAGCAAAAGACTTGAATAAACATTTCTCAAATGACGTACAAATGGCCAATAAGCACATGAAATGCTACTCAAAAATTATAGACATGCAAATCAAAACTCCAGTGAGACACTACTTCATACCCATTAGTTTGGTTATTATAAAAAAAAATGTTAGCAAGAAATTGGGATGCTGGTGCACTGTTGGTGAGAATGTAAAATGTTGCTGCTAATATGGAAAACAGTAAGATATTTTCTCAAAAAATTAAACATATGAAACGTGATCCAGCAATTCCACATCTGGGTGCGTACCCAAAAGAACTGAAATCAGAGACTCAAACAGGTATTTATACTTAAATGTTCAAATTACCAATATCACAACAGCCAAAAAGTGGACATAGTTCAAATTTCCACTGATAGATGAACAGATAAACAAAAGGCAGTGTGTATATGCAATGAAATATTACTCAGCTTTAAAAATGAATGGGATTCTGATACAACATGGATGAACCTTAAAGACATTATTCTAAGTGAAATAAATCATACAAAATAGGAAAACTGGGCTTCCTTGATGGCTCAGACAGTAAAGAATCTGCCTGCAATGCAGGAGACCTCCTGCACATACCACAAAAAGGCCATCTGAGGACATGTGAGGATTTGGCCTTCTGCAAGCAAGGAAGAAACTTCTCACCAAAAACTAACTCGGCTGCACATTGATCTTGGAATTCCCAACCTCCAGAACTTGAGAAATAAATCTCTGTTATTTAAGACACTGAGACTGTGGTATTTTGTTACAGTAGCCAAGGACATTAAAACATTGCATCCGCATCCCACAGTTTTCTAGCTTTCATTTTATTTCAGTTAAATACTTTTAATTTCTCTTGTGATTTCTCTTTTGACCCATTGGTTATTTGATTTCCAGTTTTATTGGAATTTTCCAGATATTTTTCTACTATTGATTTATAAGTCAAGTCCACTGTGGACCAAAGAACTGAGATGTCTTATAGAACAAAAAATGATCTACATTGGTAAATAAAAGAATGTGCTTTTCAGCAGATAGGTGGCAAATTCTATAAGTATCTATTTGGTTAAGCTGGCTGATGGTTTCTTCTATATCTCTACTGACTTTGTGACTATTGTATCATTGTATCAGTTCATACTTTCTAGGTGGTTCAGTGGTAAAGAATCCACCCGCCAATGCAGGAGACGCAGGAGACCAAGGTTTGATCCCTGGGTCAGGAAGATCCCCTGGAGTAGGAAATGGCAACTCACTCCAGTGTTCTTGCCTGGAAAATTCTATGGACAGTGGAGCCTGGCTGGATGCAGTCCGTGGGGTCACAAAGAATTGGACAGAACTGAGGGATTGAGCACACATGCATGCACACATTATATCAGTTAATGAAAAAAAGTGTTGACATTTCCAACTACATTTGTAAATTTCTCCTTTCTCTATTTATTTCTTCTATTTCTCTATTCTCTATTCTTTTATATCTATATTTCTGGTAATTTTTGCTTTGTGTATTTTGAATATCTGCTGTGAGATACATACACACTTAGATTTGTCATGTGTTCATAAAAGGTCATGTTTTTATCATTATAAAATGTCACTTTTATCTCTGACAGTACTCAGTGCCCAGAAATTTACTCTGTCTGGTATTAATGTAGCCCATCACAGCTTTCTTATAGTTAGTGGTATCATGGAATATCTTACTTCATCCTTTAATTATTTTTTTAGAAATACTTTATTCTTGGAATAGTTCTAGCTTTACAGAAAAAAATTAGATTCTGGGACTCCAGTTACAGAATATGTGTGTTAGACAGTTGATACTATTCTCCAGTGACTTAGACTTTGTTTTTGTCTATTATTTCCCTCCTATTTATTTTGAATAGTTTTTGATGTTGTGTTTCAAGTTTATTGACATTTTCTTCTGAAGTATTTAAGAGCAGTCAGTGAAAATTTTATTTCAGATATCTTATTTTCCATCTTTAGAGTCTCTGCTTTTTAAATCTTTCTCCCATGTCTTTCCTCTTTAGGTTCATGTTTCTTTAAAAGCTTGAGCATATTTATAAAAGATCTTTTAAGATCTCTGTATACTACTTGTTTCATCTCTGTTATTTATGGGCCTATTTTTCTATCGTCTCTTATTTTTCTTTCTAGTTATGGGTCACAATTTCTTGCTTCTTCATATGTCTCATACTTCTTGACTGGATGCCAGACATTGTGAATGTTATATGGTTGAGTGTTAAATTTTGGTGTAGTCTGTGAGAGAGTTTTGAATTTTGTTGCAGCGAGCAGTTATGCTGTCTGCTCAATAATTTGTTCCTTGTGAGCATGTTTTCAAGATATTTTAGGGGTAACCCACGGCAGACTTACCTATAGGTAGAATTTACAGCACTACTAAGGCATCACTCTTCTTGGGTTTCTAATAATCGTCCCGTATATTTAACACATTCTCTCTATTCTGAGTGTGAAAGTCAAATGATTCTTGATCCTATGTGACTCTGGGAATTAGTCCACTTTCAGCTCTCAGGAAATTTTTCTTCTCTCAGAAGTTGTCTTATGTTCATACTTGTGAAATTTCACCCGGTATATTCACCGGCTGGTATTCAATCAGAGACTCAAGAGGACTCCTACGCTGACTTCTTTCTTTGCTATGTTCACTTCTCTCCAGGATTCTGTCCTGAAAATTCTATTCACTTAGGTGTCCCCAAACTCCAAATATCTGTCTCTTCAACCAGCAAGACCACTGTTCTCTGCTTGGGTTCCCCCTGCCTGCACTACACACTGAAAATGACCTCTGGGCAGAAAGCTGGGGCAGGTTTGTGTGTGTTCATCTTGTATGTGTCTCTTCTCTCAGGGACCCTGAGTCCTAGGATGCCTGTTGTCCAGTGTCTGAAAACAGTAATATTTTTGTCTAGTTTTGCTAGTCCAAGTTTGGACCGTTAGTCTCATGGTCGTACAGAGAAAGACAGAGAAAAAGAGGCAGAGAGAAAGAGATGGAGAGTTCACTCTGAAAATGGGTTGTCAGTGGGAGTAAGCATTGAGTAAGCATAAATCACATGAAAGTGAAAGTGAAGTCGCTCAGTCGTGTCAGACTCTTTGCGACCCTGTGGACTGTAGCCTACCAGGCTCCTCCGTCCATGGGATTCCCCAGGCAAGAATACTGGAGTGGGTTGCCATTTCCTTCTCCAGGGGATCTTCCCAACCCAGGGATCGAACCCAGGTCTCCCACGTTGGAGGCAGACGCTTTAAACTCTGAGCCACCAGGGAAGCCCATAAATCATATGACCAGAAGCCAAATACATTTTGGTCAGCAAAAGGAGGCGTGAGGGGGGCATGGTACCCAAGAACAAATATAGTAGTGCACCCTAGAGATGCCAGCTCTACAGTGAAGCCAACTCATATCAGTCTCCTTCTCCTACACTCTTTCAGTGTCACGACTTTACAAAAGGTCCCTTTTAACACCAGTGATAAAGGAGAAGGGGAGGAAAAGGAAGGGGGAGAAACCAAAAATGACAGAACTAGGCTCCAAGTTACTGAGAAAGTATAGATGAAAAATATCAAGGTTTCTGCCACTGAAGAAAATTAGGTTCAGTCGTAGAAATAGAAAATTACTTTCTCCCCCTACAGCAGTTTCTTAGGGGGACATTGCAGCATCACTTATAATAATTACCCACTCCCCTTTGTTGTTCATTGTTCGCTGATGGCTTTAGGCGTGCTTGCCTTGCATTCTCAGGTGTACTGTAAGTCTCTCAAAGACAATATTTTTTAATACTTCTTTTTTTTTTTTTTAATATCCCACAGCATGTAGCACAGAACTGAGACCATAAGAGGGGAAATTTAACAGGTACATGGAGGTTTACCTGAAAATCACCTGCCTGTTTTTCTGAATAATTCTTCCTGAAAGTTGCCTCAGAGCTTAGAATCTTCTCTTCTTTCTTCTCCTGTTAGGAGAAACCAGTCCTACTCATGAGATGTTTCCTAGACATCCCTCACTGCCAACATTTTCTCCCATTGCCACACAATGTATGAGACAATTTTTCCCAATATTTTGTTCAGAAAAACATGATCACTGTATTTTAAATCACTAAGACAGCAAGAAATGTTCAACCTTTGTTGGCTCTCACTTTTAATGTACAGTTTTGAGTGCAACTCCTCCACGAATCTCCCACTAGATAAGCATTATATTATTTATCAAGTAAAAAGATAAATGCTGTTTAAAAATATTTTCCCATTTTCTTTTCAAAAACATTTTTGAAAGCAAAAAATGTGCTCAATTGTGTTATGTAGCAATGATACCCACAAAATATTCTGATTGTTGGGAAAAAGATACGGCATGTCTTACTGAGAATATGATTTTATTTGAAATACATGATTGCATCTTATGTTTTTAATTGCAAATAAAAACCAAGTCACTGGGGCCTCTCCAGGAGAAAACAAAAGTGGAAAAAAAGAAATCTATTGACAAGGAGCTAGGTGTTAAGAAAAGGGGACAGCTCAAATCTGCTTGATTTAGACTGGCAAGAATCAGCAGGAGTTACAGAATTAATTATACTAAAAAAATACTGACTGACCTTTGGTAAGTGAACTTTGCTTTAAAATAAAAATTTAAAAAGCACCTATTCTGCTGGGTTTCAGATGCATGGTCAAAGAAGGGGCTAAGCAGTCTTTGGGAGTCCATGGTTGCCATAGAAACATTTATGAGTTGATCTTTCTATGCTGAGAGGTGCTTTGCATACAGGCTATCTAAGGTGAGGCAAATCCCCAAGGGACAGATTCACTCAATGCCAATTAATTATAACAATGTGGAAGAATCAGAAGAATAGGAAGGGAGTGGGAAAGCACAGAAAAATGGTTATTGCATTATGAAAATGCTAGTTTCAGATATTTACATCATGGTTGCCTTAACCATGATAAAGATGCAGACCTGTTTTCACCACATGGCACGTTGGTTTGCAAATTTGATCTTACAGATCATTTAATGAATGTTTGCCTTGAACAACAGATCTAATCTCTCTGAGCTTTAATTGTCTCATCTGCAAAATGGAGCTATGGATGCTAACTTTGCAGATTAAGAGATTGAAAAGGGAAAATATATGTAAAATATCACACATATTTCTGAAACTATTCCAAATGCTCAAAAGATTTGGTTAGGGAACCATTGACTGAAACTACCCTCCTTTGCCAGGCAAGATGACCACTTGTATGAGTTGTCTCACAACAGGTAGTCCTAGTAAGGAACATGGTACTGCCCCAAAAACTAACTGGAGAAATTCAAGAGGGGCCAAAAAGAGGGAGGAAACACCAGCTCATGATATGTCTCAGCACTATTTGCAATAGCTAGGACGTAGAACCAACCTAGATATCCATTGACAGATGAATGGATAAAGAAGTTGCGGTACATATATACAATGGGATATTAGCCATAGAAAGGGACACATTTGAGTCAGTTTTAGTGAGGTGGATGAACCTAGAGCCTGTTATACTGAGTGAAGTAAGTCAGAAAGAGAAAAATAAATATCATATATTAATACATACATATGGAATCTAGCAAAGAGTCGGAGATGACTGAGCAACTGAACTGAACTGAACTGAATGGAATCTAGAAAAATGATACTGATGGACCTATTTGCAGGGCAGGAATAGAGATGCAGACATAGAGAAGAGGCTTGTGGGCACAGTGCAGGAAGGAGCAGGTGGGACAAATTGAGAGAGCGGCATTGAAACATATATATTATCATACGTAAAACAGAAAGCAAATAGAAAGTTGCTGTGCAACACGGGGAGCTCAACCCAGTGCTCTGTGACAACCTAGAGGGGTAGGATGGGGTCGGGGGTTGGAGGGAGGTTTAAGAGAGAGGGGATATATGTATACTTACGACTGATTCACGTTATTGTATGGCAGAAACCAATACAACAATGTAGAGCAATTGTCCTCAGATTAAATATAAATTTAAAAACAAAACAAAAATAAATGGAACGTTCAGGAGGGAGGAGACACCAGCCTACCAACCTCCCAGAATCCTTTGTGCTGAAATCCAACTTGACTGAAAGATGTGCATGCCACCAGGTAGACCCTGAGTCAGACCAAATATGGGTCAAGAAAGATAACTGACCAGAGACAATCTGGAAACAACCCATTACCATAAAACCTGAGACTGCAAGCCATGTGGCACAACAATTTTCTTGGGATCCCTTACCCTCTGCTCTCTGCCAGCAAGTCTCTTCCCGATAAAGTCTTTTGCTTTGTCAGTATGTGTGCTTCCTCAGATAATACATTTCCAAATGTTAGACAAAAGCCCATTCTTGGGCCCTGGAAGGGGTTCCCTTTCCTACAACAATTTTAATTCTTTTCCATATCTTGCTGGATTCTATAAGACTTAGCATACTCCTAGAGAAAAGGAAATATGGTCAGTCTCCATATTCCATTCTTTTTTTTTTCATTCTTATTTATAAATCTCAAATATTCATAAAACTATTGAAATCATTAGGTTTCTCTATTGCCTTCTCACCTATTTATATAGAGTATTGAAATCAATATAAACGGATAATGATAGTTGAGAAACAAGATGTCTTACTTAAGAAAACATCCTGTGAACAGAAGAGCAACTTTCCAAATAATTTTATACAACAAATATGTCAGTCATCAAAACGTTGTTCAGTTGCTAATTCATGTCCAACAATTCTTGCGACCCCAAGGACTGTAGCTCACTAGGCACCTCTGTTAAATATAGGCTGAGAATAATTGAATCTCTTTGATGATTCAGAGGTTACTCGGTTTCTTTCAGGGCTTAGGTTTGGGAATATTCATTTCACAGAAGAGTTGAAGTGCCAATTAACGAGATTGGTTTGATAAGGTGGATAAAGGAGGTGACCTTATAAACATCTTTTGAGAATGTGTTCTCTATAAACAGGTTGCTATCAGGCAATATGTAAAACACTGAGACAAGAAAACAAATCAGGCTAGTCTGAGTCCAGGATGAGCTCATTAGAGTGGAAGAAGGAAACACAAAACATATCTTAGCACAAAAATAATTTTAAGTGGGATCATAGGCAGAATTACAGAGAGAAACAGAGGCACAGAAAAGGGACATATTAATCTAGCTTGCAATGGACACCAAGAAAAGTCACATTAATCTTCCTAAGGCACAGTCTGATAAACAAGATGACAGCCCTGCTCAAAATTTTTCAGTTACTCCCCACAATCTAAGAATGAAGATAATAAGATGATACTCTTTATCCTAACTTGGAAAGTTTATCCCTTTACAACCAAGGTATCGGCTGCTCCTTCAGCCTTTTCTCCCATAACACTTCTAAAGAATTCTCCATAAAGGCGCTCCAAGCTCACCACATATTCTCCTGAGGAAGCATCAAGCTCCCTAATATCAGAATTTCTATGACACCAATTCCCACCTTTCAGTTCAGTTCAGTTCAGTCACTCAGTCATGTCCGACTCTTTGCAACCCCATGAACTGCAGCACGCCAGGCCTCCCTGTCCATCACCAATTCCCGGAGTTCACTCAAACTCATGTCCATTGAGTCGGTGATGCCATCCAAACATCTCATCCTCTGTTGTCTCCTTTCCCTCCTGCCCCTAATCCCTCCCAGCATCAGAGTCTTTTCCAAGGAGTCAACTCTTCGCATGAGGTGGCCAAAGTACTGGAGTTTCAGCTTTAGCATCATTCCTTCCAAAGAACACCCAGGACAGATCTCCTTTAGAATGGACTGGCTGGATCTCCTTGCAGTCCAAGGGACTCTCAAGAGTCTTCTACAACACCACAGTTCAAAGGCATCAATTCTTCAGCACTCAGCTTTCTTCACAGTCCAACTCTCACATCCATACATGACCACTGGAAAAACCATAGCCTTGACTAGACGGACCTTTGTTGGCAAAGTAATGCCTCTGCTTTTGAATATGCTATCTAGGCTGGTCATAACTTTCCTTCCAAGGAGTAAGTGTCTTTTAATTTCATGGCTACAATCATCATCTACAGTGATTTTGGAGCCCAAAAAATAAAGTCTGACATTGTTTCCACTGTTTCCCCATCTATTTCCCATGAAGTGATGGGACCAGATGCCATGATCTTCATTTTCTAAATGTTGAACTTTAGGCCAACTTTTTCACTCTCTTCTTTCACTTTCATCAAGAGACTTTTCAGTTCCTCTTCACTTTCTGCCATAAGGGTGGTGTCATCTGCATTCCCACCTTTACTAAGGGCATAAATATGATTAGGACTTAGATAGAAGCAACAGCCACCCTTTGGACTATAGCCTACCAGGCTCCTCTGTCCACCGGATTTTTCAGGCAAGAATACTGGAGCAGGTTGCCATTTTTCTCCTCCAGAGGATCTTCTCAACCCAGGAATCAAACCCACATCTCCTGTGTCTCCTTCATTGGCAGGCGGATTCTTTACTTGTTGAGCCATCGGGGAAGCCCAGCTGTCCAGTAGAAGCAAGAACAGATAGTGGAAACAATCAAGAATGTCAAGCATCTCCATCACTTATTTGACCAGATGACATGCAAATTTTCATCTTTTATTGTGTTTAATGGTGAAGCACACATTAGGCTATATTAATTTATGGACTCTAGTATTCTTGCCCGGAAAATCCCATGGATGGAGGAGCCTGGTAAGCTACAGTCCATGGGGTCGCGAAGAGTCGGACATGATTGAGTGACTTCACTTTCACTTTTCACTTTCATGCATTGGAGAAGGAAATGGCAACCCACTCCAGTGTTCTTGCCTGGAGAATCCCAAGGACAGAGGAGCCTGGTGGGCTGCTGTCTATGGGATCGCACAGAGTCGGACACAACTGAAGTGACTTAGCAGCAGCATGACATTTAGACCACCTTAGTTCATTCCCTTTCTCATGATAACTTGTTCCTCAATCAATCCCTGCTGATAATTATGATTCATATATTCTGTTGTTGCTCAGTCACTAAGTTGTGTCTGACTCTTTGTGACCCCATGGACTGCAGCATTCTAGTCTTCCCTGCCCTTCACTATCTCCCAGTGTTTGCTCAAACTCATGTCCATTGAGTCGATGATGCCATCCAACCATCTCATTCTCTGTCATCCCCTTCTCACCCTAAGTCTTTCCCAGCATCAGGGTCTTTTCCAATGAGTTGGCTCTTCATATCAGGTGATCAAAGTATTGGAGCTTCAGCATCAGTCTTTCCAGTGAATATTCAGGATTTATTCCTATATAGATGTCCTTAGAAGTTATAAGCAAAGACAACAGCCATTCTCTCTTTGTGATCACGTAGGAAGTCTACTTTTTCCCACCTTCCACAGAGTTACAGTGAGCTAATATGAATGAGTTCTGGCCAATGGGGTGTGGCAGAAATGATATAAGTAGGCCTAGCTATTTACACATCCCTTGATATCCTCCAAGCCTCTCTTCACTGTTTGTGCAACTTTGAAGGCCACATGTTCCAGATGGTATGGCTCCAAGATGCAGGAAGGTTACCTAACTTATACCAGAGTTAGCATGAGCAAAACAGACACAGTCAAGCCCCCGTGTCAGCTAGTATTCAGTACTCTGACTAGCACATCCAGTAAGTGTATCTGTTCCTTACTTTAAATTTTTCTGCTTTGGTTCTTTTCTTCTTAGTATGCTGAATTGTTCTTGTTCTACAAGAATTAGCTCAATCTTCACCAATTTACTCAGCTTTCTGTCCTTTAGCATTCATTTGCCCATAACCTTTACTCTGTGGTGTTCATCTCACATATAAAATTGTTGCATCTAAAGAAAAATAGGGTATTACTTTCTAAATTATACACTGTGACACATATGGTAACTCAAAGTGTTTGCATGGCAAATGGATGAGGTTGTTTTTGAACGATGATGATCACTCAAGGAATATTAGCCACTCCCAGGACCTGCTCAGTTGCTTGGAGGTCAGAAAGTATTAATAACTCAAGGAATTTATTGTCTATTCATACCATACCATCATGCCATGGTACACTGGTTGGGAAGTTTTGAAAGAAAAGAAGCCTACTCAGAGTCCTACATAGTAGAATTATCTTTGAGCTCTGACCATGCTACAGAATCTGAGCTACATTTTTCTTAAGGTCTTCTTACTATGTATTATACTACCATGTGAAGAGCATTTATTATATTATTTATAGTATAGATCATAGGTCTCATTAATCCTCAGAGAATCAAGAAGTAGTGTTCATCATTTGTAATCAGAATACAAAGAAACTGAAACTCAGAGAGGTTGAGTAATTTGCACATGTGCAGTTTTGCACCAAAACTCAAGTGAGGCTAGCTCCAAAGTCATTTTGCCTCTGTGAAAAGATTCTCCTTTATTACTGAACCAGAGTGATTGTACAAGCCAAACTTCACAGATGGTGACCTATAAAGCAGAAATCCAACTTTTGCTTTTACAGTGGGAAATGTATTACCAAACAGATTAAAATACTGATTTCAACTCCTTATCGCATTCTCATATCTCAATTCTCAGAAGATAAAAACCCGAGTTCACATAAACCTGGTTGAGATATAATATTCTGAAGGTGTCAGTTACACTGTAGTGTAGATTTGCCTATAAATTTCAGTACAAGGGACCAGGGTTAGAGTTGAGAAACAGTATCTTAGAGTGTACAATATCATAACTGAATAGTCCATCCTGTACCAAGTTGGCAATCTAGGGCAAAGCAAAAAGAGGGAGCCCTAGTAAAAAGCCAAACAGAAAGAAGGCAAAAAAATGATGAAGAGGGAAAGTTCAAAATAATGTAGAAAGCCACTTATGAAATAAATCTGAAGACTGAAGACAAGCAGCTGAATTGGTGGGCAAGAGCCAGGTAGGAATATCTGAGAAGACGCAGCTAGCATCACAATTTCTTTGTTTCAGAAAAATCAGCATGGGACCAAAACGCATCAGCATAGAGAGGTGTGGGGTGCACAAAATCTTAATAAATACAAAGAAAGGAAAATTACTATGCTAGAGCCACCCAGTTAGCTTGATGGAGCCTTCCCAGTATAGAAAGGACTGCAATATACATCAGAATATGTAGTGCTAATAACTCATCTTTCAGTAACATTGTCTGTCAATATGATAGAACTACGCAGATTATCTGGTCTCACATTTTGAGTTCCTACCTTCAGCATAGCCCCACTCTGCTTGTTCCCTGAACAAATGTAAGTAGAGGACTTGAAAATCAAGAGCATAGTCATATACTGTTCTAGCCTTTTTGGCATTAATTTCACCTTGGTTTGGAAAAGCACAGTGATTTTCCCTTTGGGAACCACCATCTGGTTGGGAAAGAATTCACCTTCTGATTTAAGGGATGTGCAATACACAGCCTGAGAAAATGAGTATATACATCCTATTCCCCTGGCTTGAGAGATGGATTCAAAGCTGGATACCTAATTCAAGTTGAACATTGAAAACTTTAACAGGGATCTTTTGTGAAATTATTGAGAATAAAACATTTTCTTTTTGTTGCTATGCTAGACTGAACGAATTTAGGTCTAGAATTGGTCAGGATATCTTGCCACCATGAGAGAAAAACCTGCCTAAGAATTAAATGGGGAAAAAACTATTTCAGCTTCTAAGTTCGACAATACCTGATGCCAGTTCCCCTTGACTTTCAGTTATGTGAACAGTCAACTAGCTGAGGTTCTCAGGTGAATTTGAGCAAAGGTAGAAACACTCTGGCTCCTTCGGGTTGTCATTCACACTGTGAATCAAACTGACCGTGGAACTATACTGCAAAATGGCTTTGACATTATTCTCAGCTTGACTAAACTTTAGAGATGTTTTTTCCTTACTCCAGGCCCCTGACTTCCCTTTTCTTATAACATTACTTTAAAAAACTTACAGTTATAAATTCTTCCTCTATACTTTTGAGATGTAAATCACCTTTAAGTCTCTTGTTAGTTTTATAACCCAGATGTATCTTTCTCAAGGACCCAGGAGTCATATCTTTGAAATAAAATTATCAAGAAAGATAATCCCATATCTACCAGTCTTTTTGAGAAATTGGTGGTCTAACTTTGATAAGTGTCAATTATCAAATGTAGATGACTCAATCACGTTGACCTATTCTCCCCCACCAACATCATCTACTAATTTTACACTAGCTCATCCCGGAATGTAAAACCTCTCCTGCCTTTGGTTTCAGTGGAGTTGGGTTCAATTTCTCTCTCCTGTTGCAACAGTCTTACATAAGACTGTATCGCCTGTTTACTTTTGATGCAGTGTTTGACACTATCTTATGTTGCGGCTTCTTTTTATGTAAGAAAATGCATTCCTTTATTTAACACAGTTGAGTCACATTTTTCTGTTATTTGCAGCCAAAATTAATTGATGCAAAGATTATTATTTTCTTCCCTAAATGATACAGTTTTAAAGAATTTGGAGCTCTTAACCATCTGTGTAATCTTTTATTAGACTTTTTGCTTAATTCTTTAATTTCTATCCCCTATGGCCTCTGAGTACCTTCCTAAATTGAACTTCTTACATTATCTTGGTCATTTGTCAATGTTTTTCCCATACCACAGCCATATGACATATATTTATCCTGATTACTAAAATAAAAATGTTTCCGTATTGCCTCAAACTCCTTTGAATTCTTCTATTGTTCCTTTACTCCCGAAAGAAGAGAAGAAGAAAGAGGAGGAGAAAGGAAGGAGAGGAAGAGGAGAAAGAAGAGAAGGAGTTGTGAAGGCAAGGAAGAAGGTGTGACAAGAGAGGGTGGGAGAATACTCACTGTATGTCAATAGAGCAGCAGTATGATCTCCCATGAGTCTTTGTGTAGTCTCAAAGGAAAGAAGAGACTTCTACTCTAAAATGAATTACGTCCCTATGTAAGGTAAGGGGCAGATACAGAGGACTGTCTCCAAGTTGGCTAGAGATGAGGGAACTAATGAAGCAAAAGCAAGACATTCTAAGAGGTCCATTTGTAAATAACGACATCCTGAAGACATTATTCAAGACCACTGGTATCTAAATTGTGGCTGAGCCCACCCCCACGTCCATGGTTGCTCAACTTATTTTTACTCCAAATCTCCCACATGTTGCTTTTCACATGTTTGTAACCTTGACCTTCCTCCTCCACTCTAGGTAACTGACACTTTTTCACATTAAAGATGTAACGTTAGTCATGTGAGAAAGGTTGATTTCCCTTCCTCTTACCTCCTAATGCGTGCCTCTGTATTTCCTTTCCTAGAATGAGCTCAAAAATAGCACTTTCCTTCAAGAGGTCTAAACCTAACAAAATGTCCTTGCAGCTACTGTGTCTTCTATTCGTTTTATAGGGGGAAAAGTCTCCTTTGATCAAAAATGTATCTCTAATATAGAGATTAAAATAGCAAAAATCTCTCTCCATGTAACCATCTTATCCCAAACAAATAACTTCCAGGATAATATTTAACAGAAAGTATATTTAAAAATTGATTTAAAGAAATGGAATCCACCTTGGGAAATTACACCCATCTCCTGCCAGCCTTTTTAGTATTAATTCATCTCGCATTCACAATGTGACAAGGTCTCAGCAGACATTTTCAGTGATGTGATCATAACTAGAGCGACACTAGATAAAGAGTCTAGACTTCAGTTGGGCCTTGAAGTGTGAGAATGGCAGGGTAAGGGTGAGGAAGCAAGGGAGGGAAGTGAAGAATAGCTTTGGAGAGCACAAAGGTCTTGAAGCAGAATGAAATCCACATTGTAAATTTTGTGATTGGACCTGGAGCTAAGCCTGTCTGGAAACAGAAAGAAGAATTCATATACCAACTCAGAGTCAGGATTCGTTTCTACAAGAATCCATTGAACTCCTGCTATGTAACAAACTGCCGATTAGTCACTAAGGTTACAAAATGAATCAGTCACAGCTTCTAGCTCTGAACCTCATTAGATTCCAGTAGAAATGGGTTCTTCCACTGTTCACAAAAAAACTTTCATATACATTATATTTGGTTTTCACAATATTCCTAGAAGAAAGGCAGAGTAGGTATTAACATCTCTGCTTCACAAACAAATAAATGGAGGTGTAGAGAAATTAAAAGATTTGCCCAAACTAGGAAGCAGCAAAGTTGAACTGCAAACTCAGGTCTTCTGACCTCAAATCTGATCTTCTTTTTTGGATTTTATATGATATTGTGTTTATAAAGCCTTTACCACCAGACTAATGTCCTCCAAACAATAGCTTATAAGCCATCATTTAGTCAGTCCAATATTCCAAATATAATATGTAAGGCATTTATTCATGAAGCATATGAACAAAAACTCATAATGCTCATCCTACCAATAAGAGAAATTAGATGATTATACCACTTTAGTAGGAACAATTTATTTCCAAAGCACTCTCAAATGTATCAATATTTGGTTCTCTGAATTTATATGAGAGGCTCAGCATAAATTATTATCTCTGTAGTATAGATGAAGAAACTAAGGCAAAGAGAGGGCTTTTTTGTGAAAAGTCACTCATTTAATTAATTACACTAAACAAGGACCTAAGGCCTAGATGTACTTATTTTCAGTCTAAAGCTTTGCTAGCTAAAACTCTCTGCTAAAAGGAGGAAGAGCAATTCTTACAAGAGGGGGTGGCCTGAAGCATTTAATTCTCTGTCAGTTTTTTTCATCAAATGGGGACAATATTTGATGGTTTCTTATTAATAGTTACCTGAGTTCTTTTTCTCCCTCTAAATTATAAGTTTTAAGAGCAGGATACAAATCTCATTCAGCTCTGCTTAACCCCAGTATCTAGTGAGTACCTTGTGCATAGAGGCACTACATGTCTGGTTAACGAGATGGATTGAACTGAACAGCACTGAAGCATTTAGGTGCTCTGAATATTTATTTGTTTTGAAATACTATAAATAAAGAAGAGTTCCAATAATATTAATTTAGGGGAATGAAAAATGGATTTAGGGTTGGAAGAGTAAGCATTACCTGGCTTACTAATACTAAATTACTAATAACTGTAAAAATACTGTGGCATAATAGAAATTCCTAAATCTTTTAAATCATGTGGACATGAACTTGGGTTAATTTTTTGATCTTCAGTTTCTTCACCTGTGAAATGAGGGATACTATATTCCCAGAAGATCAAAACAATACAAGGTCACCTTAGTTAAAAAAAAAAAAAAAAAGATTTTAGATGCAGGATGCCAAGATTTACCATCCACCACCCATTCCCTTTAGGATTCTGGCAATGAAAAACACACAACTAGCAAAAGCTGCATAAACCTCCACAGCACGATCCTTACAATGTCATTTGTATCCCATTCTTAGGCAAGAGCAGGCATCCTCAGGAATTCAGGGACTACATATTCTAGACTACCACAACACACCAGCCTCACGTCTCCTGAGATCTCCAATCAACTCTCCATATGTAACTGTGACATAAGTCTTCATCAGAGGGTTAAGTACCCCAGATCGTATACCATCACAGCCTCGGGCTATTCTAAATGACTCCCTTCTCGAAGTTGGACTAAAGGCCAGAGAAACATTCACCTTGCTTTCCTCTGCCTCATTGTACCTGTGTCTCCAATCTTCCTTCTCAAAACCCAGCTCCTTGGAAAAATATCTCTCCATTTTCCCATCTGATACCCGTCCATGTGCTGTCCAGCCACTTCCTTTAATTTATTGTTGACTTCAGCACCTGGTTTACTTTCTCCCTGTCTGTCACTAACTTTTATCTTTACATTTGGAAACTTCAAAAACAATACAAATTATCTATAAAAGGTCCTGGTCAAGTTCTTTGACCTGATTCTCTCTATCACCACACCCCACTTCAGCCGTCCACTCCCATGTGTGCATTCTCAGCCATGTATTTACCAATGACTGCCCTCCCTCCATCAACTTGATATCAATACCCACTCTTCACACAACCGGTTATATATTTTGAATTCATCCTCTGTAGTAATTAACTCAATCTTTCCTTTTACCCCACTGGAACCGTGAATCATACCAAACTGGCAAAACTACAAACCTACTTATATCTTCTAGCTCTGTCTTCACCTGAGTGGCTAAAATTTGTTGGGGAAAACACATCACTACTGACCAAACTCACTTTAAATTTATGGATATGAGTCTCAAATGAATATTCAATATTGCCAGTGTCTGCTTTGCTCCACTCATGAATTCAGGTCCCCAACTTCGCTGCATCACTTTTTTCTACCTTCTTTCTTCTCAAATCCCCAATAAATCTCCCACTTCATTGTCTTGAAATGATTTGCAAAATTTTCCCCCCATTTTGGCTTCTCTGTGTATCATGTAGGATCCCAGTTCCCCAGACCAGGGATAGAACCCATGCCCCCTGCAGTGGAAGTGCAGAGTCACAATTGCTGGACCACCAGGGAAGCCCAAACTTAAAAATTTTTAGAGAATAGACAGACACTAACAAACAAGTACTTTAATTTTTTGCTTCATTATTTCTACCTGGATCTGCCTCCTTTCCTGTTAAAATGAAGAAAGCATCCCCACTCCTATTAAATCCCCTTCTCAGCGTGCTCTGGATCCCGTCTCCTCTCACCATTTCCAAGTCCTTAACTCAATTATCTCCCACCTCTACAGCATTATTGATTTCTTCTTTTACACTAGCTCATTCCCAGCAGAACACAAGTGTGCCTTAAAATCTCCCATCAAAAAATTATTTTTACCCTGCATTTCCTCTAACCTCTCTTCCATTATCTTGTTTCTCACAGCACAATTCTTTTTTGTTTTAAATTGAAATGTAGTTGATTTAATGTTTCAGGTATACAACAGAGTGACTGAGTTATTCATACACACGTGCATTTTTCTTTTTCAGATTGTTTTCCATTATATGTTATTACAAGATATTGAATACAGTTCCCTGGGTTATGTGGTAAGTCCTTGTTGTTTATATATTTTATATATAGCAGTGTGTATCTGTTAATTCAAAACTCCTAGTTTATCCCTCCCCACACCAACACCTTTGTTTACCATGAGTTTGCTTTCTACGTCCAGCTTAACTCTTAAAAAGAGACATCTATACTTACCGTCTCTACTTCTTCATCTATCTATTCCCTCCATAAAGTTGTATTCAAATCAGACTTTCATTCCTATGGCTCCACTGAAATGACACTCATCAAAGACTGTTATGACCAATATCTTACCACAATCGATGGTCAATTCTCTGACTTCATTTTACTCAAATTCTCAGGAGAATTTGACACATTTGAACTCACTTTCTCTTAGAACATTTCCTCCTCTAGACCAGAAGTTATGGACTATACACTGTGTTCCCCAAATCTATAAATTGAAGCCCTATCCCCAATGGAACTGTATCTGTAAATGGAGCCTTTAAGAAGGTAAGTAAAATTTTTTTAATTAGATAATAAAGATGGAGGCTATAATCCTATAGGATTGGTGTCCTTATAAGAAGAGGAAAAGACTCCAGGAACATGTGCTCACCGAGAAAAGATCATGTGAAGAGACAGCAAAAAGGCAGTCATCTACAAGCCAAGGAGAAAGGCCTCAGAAGAAACCAAACCTTCCAACACCTTGATTTTAGACTTCTGGATTCAAGCACTGTGAGAAAGTGGACTTCTGTTGTTTAAGCCACCCAGCCTGTGGTGTTTTGTCATGGTAGATGTAGCAAATAAATATACTAGATTATCTACTTGTGTGTATATTTGAAATGAAAATTCTCTATACCAAAAAAACATTTTTTAAAAAGATCCTCTACATATGAATGACTTTCAAATTATTATCTATAGACTCAGCCTTTTCTGTGATCTCTAGCATCTCATGTACAACTACCTTCAACTTCTCTATTTAAATATATAATAGAAATTTTAAGCATAATATGATTGAAACAGAACAATTACTTATTTCCTAACATCCGCTCCCCTTCTAAGCCTTCCCTATCTTAGAATGTAAGATGACTATCCACCAAGTCACTTAGTCCAAGTCCAAGGAATATCTTTGAGTCTTTTTTCACTCACCACTCGCTTAGTGTTCAAAAGCAACACCACTGACTCATCTTCAAAAATATATCCAAAATCTGCCTACTTCTCTTCATCCTTACTGCTAATCCAGCAAATGTGTTACACGGCTGAGATTACTGCATTAATCTCTTCATTTTTTTTTAAGAGAAAAAAATATGTTGATTTGGTCCATTCACTAAGATCATTATAAATAATGCAATATAGTAATATAATAACAGCTGTTCCTAAGTACTTATTAGATTTATAAATATAAAAGATAACCAGCTTACTAGGCTTTCTCTTCAATTTCCATCATTTTGCTCACTTATAATGCATCTTCCACTTAGACACTAGACCTAGAGACCTTACAAAAGTATAACTGAGATCATACTACCATGTGCTTAAATCTCTCAAAATGGTTTTTCATTACATTCCAAATTCATTACCATATTCTTCAAGGTCCAAGCTGGGTCCAACCAACCCAATGAAAGAGACCCATTTTCCTTTCCATAGGTAAGCCTTGATGGTTTTAAGCCGCTGTGATTAATGGAGGTCTTCAGTATCAAAATTTAACCTTGCCTATACTGCTGACTGATACAATACTTACTACTCTTAAATTTAACTATTTTTTAAAATCTTCACATTCATTTCTCTCCTGACTAGAAAACAAGCTCTTTCAGGGCACAGACTGTCTATTCACTAGGGTACCCCCTGTGCCTGGAACATTGTCTGTCATTTAATAGGTAATCAAGTATTTGTTGACTCTCTATAGTTTATTAAGTTGTATTCAAGCATATGGCTTTATCTGGATGCCAAAGTGACACTTCCTTTTCTGACCCAAACCTCAAACTTTCACAGCAGGTCCCATGCCCAATAAGGTTCATAGATGAAGAATACAGGCCTGCCTTATGCACTCTGCCATATTTAGGACAGAGAAAGCTAGTTTCACTCAGAAAGTTACAGGCATTGCTATGGTTTTTCCTGTGGTCATGTATGGATGTGAGAGTTGGACTGTGAAGAAGGCTGAGCGCCAAGGAATTGATGCTTTTGAACTGTGGTGTTGGAGAAGACTCTTGAGAGTCCCTTGGACTGCAAGGAGATCCAACCAGTCCATTCTAAAGGAGATGTGTCCTGGGTGTTCTTTGGAAGGAATGATGCTAAAGCTGAAACTCCAGTACTTTGGCCACCTGATGTGAAGAGTTGACTCATTGGAAAAGACTCTGATGCTGGGAGGGATTGGGGGCAGGAGGAGAAGGGGATGACAGAGGATGAGGTGGCTGGATGGCATCACCAACTCGATGGATGTGAGTCTGAGTAAGCTCCAGGAGTTGGTGATGGACAGGGAGGCCTGGCGTGCTGCGATTTATGGGGTTGCAAAGAGTCAGACACGACTGAGCGACTGAACTGAACTGAACTGACTGGATTGAATAAGGATGGGAATTGGATGAAAATGAATATGATACACTTAGAGAGAGGAAGTAAAGGGGCAAGAAGGAAGGACAGAATGCCTTCTGTACCTCACCTCAAGGAGATAATGAAAGAGAAAGTGTGAGGCGTGGCTCTGGCTTTAGAATCACATCGAAGCTACCAACTAGGGAGATAAGTCCCAATGAAGATCAGGCTGTGACTAAATGAATTAGAAGTTTCTCTTCTCTTGGAAAAAAATAAGTAAAGTATTCCCTCCAATACTGCTCTATGAGGAGAGGGAAGAGATGCCTAAACATCTTGGGCCACGGCCAAGCTGTACAGACTGCAAGAGAGACGAGGCACCTCCAACACCAAGGAACTGACTCAAAGTAGGTTTTCTCATGCCAACTGCCTCACTTTGGGGACTATAAGCCAGCAATGGAACTGCAGTCATCATAGACACTGTGCGAGGGAAAAATGAATGGATCCAAGATGAGAAGAAGGCTTTCTGAGTGCATTTAGATATTTCAATCTGCCTTGATTTATCAAGGAATGAGAAGACAAATAAATATGAAAGGAGAGCTTTTATTTAGATTCCATTATAACTTCCCCTTTCTCTTTTGGACAAAATAAAAATCGATGTATAAAACAAAGCAAGGAAGTAAGCTCTTTCAGAACACTGAATATGGAAAAAATCCTTGGTAGCACTGCCCTCCCCCTTGAAAGTTGACATGCCATTTCAGAGTAAGCTTGCTTTGTTTAAGCTGGATTTGCATCTTAGTAGAAGCTTACAAGCATGTAACCTGTGAGGGGATGGTTGCCATGACAACATTAATGAGCCTGTCCTATGACCAGAGATATTGCAAAGAGAGAATATGTTTGTGTTCCCACTTATTATCATATTGGTCTCTGCTTTCTGGACAGGGAGAGCTGAAAAATCACTCTAACAGAGGGGAATGTTTATTAACAGTTTCATCGTAAGCCATTCAAACTTTGAATAAGTAAGAGGAAAATTTTAGAGCATTAAAAAATAAATGAAAAAAGGTCAGCCTAAAAACCATTTAGATAAAAATGTGTTGTGTTTATAATGGGTTACTGCTATAAATGATGCTGTTTTCTAACAAATAATAATGGTGTTGAATTTACCATTAGTCTAGCTTGGTCTGATATGTGGCCTTGTGCAGTCTTTCTCATTGAAGAGTTTCAAAGCCTTTTGTGTTTGAAAACTAAAACAGTAACCCTTCACAGGCCCCTTACTTAAACATTAAGTACTTAAGCATTAACACACATTATAATTCTGTACCATACTAGCTCTTTAAATATAACATAGCTTTTCAGTCTCAGAATAAAAATCACCGTGAATTATCCATATTTAATTTGAGAAAATCCAGACTCAGAGAATGTGGATGGGTTTCTCCAGACTACACAGTGAGTAACCAGTGCTTTGACTGCCACCTGGATGCAAAAAGGCAGCAGTTTTTGACCTTTACTCCCTCACCATCAACACCCAGGTGTTCAGTGATGTGTGAGCTTTCTGAAGGTATATATATATATTGTCAAAAGAACAGAAAAGTCTCCACCTTCAGGAGTTTTTAATACAATCAGATGAGATTTATAATTTATTTTGGAAAAAATTGAGTCTTAAGAACAGAATTTATGACCCAGATCTGCCACTAAGTAACTGGATGTTCTTAGGCAGGACATGTATTATAATCTGGCTTTAGGTTCCAAAAACTACTAACAATAATATCAGAGTCACTAGTTGTTGCAAATGGCATTATTTCCTTCCTTTTTATGGCAGATTAGTATCATGATATCACTTACATGTAGAAACGAAACAAAGAGTACAGGAACTTCTCTGGTAGTCCAGTGACTAAGAGTCAACGCTTCCAGTGCAGGGACTTCAATCTGTGCTTTGAGAACTAAGATCCAGCATACCATATGGTATGGCCAAAACAAAACAACAAAAAACCCACAACAACAACAACAACAAAATTTTAGAGAAGGAAATGGCAACCCACTCCAGTATTCTTGCCTGGGACCTGGTGGGCTACAGTCTATGGGGTCCCAAAAATTCAGACACGACTTAGCAACTAAACAACAACCATGCTGCTGCTGCTGCTAAGTCGCTTCAGTCATGTCTGATTCTGTGCAACCCCAGAGACGGCAGCCCACCAGGCTCCCCTGTCCCTGGGATTCTCCAGGCAAGAACACTGGAGTGGGTTGCCATTTCCTTCTCCAATGCACGAAAGTGAAAAGTCAAAGTGAAGTCGCTCAGTTGTGTCCGACTCCTAGCGACCCCATGGACTGCAACCTCAATTCTAAAACTGTATAAGGAGTATACTCCTTAATCATCAAGCAGATCTCTTTGCAGGGTTTTTGGAGACACACAAAAAAATAAAAAAAAATTTTAAGGGTACAAATGAACTTATCTGGACAACAGAAATAGAGTTACAAATGCAGAAAACAAATTTATGGTTACCAGGGGGTAAGAGGGAGAGGGATAAACTGGAAGACTAGCATTGACATATAAACACTAATATATATATAGTAGAATTATAGTAGAATATATATATAGTAGTATATATTATATACTCTGTATAATATAGTATATTATAGTATAATATATTATATACTATATATAATATATAGTATAATATATACTATATATATGTTCAGTTCAGTTCAGTTGGTCAGTTGTGTCCGACTCTTTGCGACACAATTAATTGCAGCACACCAGGCCTTTCTGTCCATCACCAACTCCCGGAGTTCACTCAGACTCACATCCATAGAGTCGGTGATGCCATCCAGCCATCTCATTCTCTGTTGTCCCCTTATCCTCCTGCCCTCAATCCTTCTCAGCATCAGAGTCTTTTCCAATGAGTCAACTCTTCGCATGAGGTGGCCAAAGTACTGGAGTTTCAGCTTTAGCATCATTCCTTCCAAAGAACACCCAGGACACATCTCCTTTAGAATGGACTGGTTGGATCTCCTTGCAGTCCAAGGGACTCTCAAGAGTCTTCTCCAACACCACAGTTCAAAAGCATCAATTCTTCAGCGCTCAGCCTTCTTCACAGTCCAACTCTCACATCCATACATGACTACCAGAAAAACCATAGCCTTGACTAGACAGACCTTTGTTGGCAAAGTAATGTCTCTGCTTCTTAATATGCTATCTAGGTTGGTCATAACTTTCCTTCCAAGGAGTAAGCATCTTTTAATTTCATGGCTGCAGTCACCATCTGCAGTGATTTTGGAGTCCAGAAAAATAAAGTCAGCCACTGTTTCCACTGTTTCCTCATCTATTTCCCATGAAGTGATGGGACCAAATGCCATGATCTAGTTTTCTGAATTTTGAGCTTTAAGCCAACTTTTTCAGTCTCCACTTTCACTTTCTTCAA
>NW_011495025.1:7683080-7683441 GCF_000754665.1 Bison bison bison | reverse complement strand
ATCTAGTTTTCTGAATTTTGAGCTTTAAGCCAACTTTTTCAGTCTCCACTTTCACTTTCATCAAGAGGCTTTTTAGTTCCTCTTCACTTTCTGCCATAAGGGTGGTGTCATCTGCGTATCCGAGGTTATTGATATTTCTCCCGGCAATCTTGGTTCCAGCTTGTGCTTCTTCCAGCCCAGCATTTCTCCTGATGTACTCTGCATAGAAGGTAAATAAGCAGGGTGACAATATACAGCCTTGACGAACTCCTTTTCCTATTTGGAATCAGTCTGTTGTTCCATGTCCAGTTCTAACTGTTGCTTCCTGATCTGCATATAGGTTTCTCAAGAGGCAGGTCAGGTGCTCTTGTATTCCCATCTC
>NW_011495025.1:7639365-7682980 GCF_000754665.1 Bison bison bison | reverse complement strand
CGGATGTTGGCAATCTGATCTCTGGTTCCTCTGCCTTTTCTAAAACCAGCTTGAACATCTGGAAGTTCACAGTTCATGTATTGCTGAAGCCTGGCTTGGAGAATTTTGAGCATTACTTTACTAGTGTGTGAGATGGACTGAGATTGTGTGATAGTTTGAGCATTCTTTGACATTGCCTTTCTTTGGGATTGGAATGAAAACTGACCTTTTCCAGTCCTGTGGCCACTGCTGAGTTTTCCAAATTTGCTGGCATATTGAGTGCAGCACTTTCACAGCATCATCTTCCAGGATTTGAAATAGGTCAACTGGAATTCCATCACCTCCACTAGCTTTGTTCATAGTGATGCTTTCTAAGGCCCACTTGACTTCACACTCCAAGATGTCTGGCTCTAGGTCTACATATAATATATGTAGAATATATATTATATATATATAATAATATATATAATAGATAACTAATAAGGACCTGTTATATAGCACTGGCAACTCTACTCAATACTCTGTAATAGCCTAATGGCAAAAGAATTTAAAAAACAGTGTGTGTGGGTGTGTGTGTATATACATATACACACATAACTGACTTACTTTACTGTATACCTGAAACTAACACAATATTGTAAATCAAATATTTACTCCAATAAACTTTTTAAATTATTTTCTTTTAAAATTTCCAGTTATACTGTGGACTTCAGGCTGCCACTAGAAACCATATCCCACAGAGAAATAGAAATATATTTTCATTCAAAATGAGCATGATGATCAACAAAAACCTACAGTATAGCATAGGGAATTCTGTTCAGTACTCTGTAACAACATGAATGGAGAAAGAGCTTGAAAAAGAATAGATAACGTGTATATGTGTAACTGAATCACTGTGCCATAAATATGAAACTAACACAACATTTTTAATCAAATATACTCCAATATAAAATAAAAAAACTTTAGATAAACACAATGTTAAAGAGTTCAACTTTAATCTATGGATGGAATGCTTAGCTTGGTGTTTCCCAGGAGGAGCCCTCTGATCCCCTGAAATGTAGAAATAGTGTTTCTTATACCCTCCTCTACCCCTATGGAACTGGTATTCTCAAGTGGATGATGTCTGCATTTTCCCAGAACATTTCAGATGATTTCCACGCTCTGTAATATCCACAAGATCACAATTACAAACATAGCACTTGGCTATAACTGAACTAGGGAAACAGACCTTTTTGTTTGGTCTCTATATACACAGTGTTTTTCAGAGTTCCAGACACCCAATATTTTTAATGCCAGTTTAATTAATAAGAATAGGTACCAGTGCTGGACTACTGTGTGTCATGTACTTTACTAAGCTCTTTATAGGAATTAACGTACTTGAGATTTATTACAACCCGATAAATTCTACAGTTATTCCCAATTTCAAGGTAAGAAAACTGAGGAAAAGAGAGTAACTTGCACAGAGCTCAGTGATTCAGCGTGAGAGCTAGGATATTAATCTAGGGTATCATCTCACTGAGCATCATCTCAATCCCATCAATAGACTGCCTCTTGGAGTAAATATTGAATGAATCTAATTCTGTGGCTTCATCTAGCTTTACACTACAAAGCATGTATCTCTAATACTTACTAAACAGTCTCATCATAATTTTAAAATTATGACATTATAGAATATTATGATTGACTGAATTCAAATTAGTAAAATCATAGGAGCTTTCTTGAAAGATGGTCACTTAATTAAGGCATTAGATAAAACAATGTTATTACCCCCATAAACTGAGCCATCATCTATGGTACCCCCACTCTTCATTATATCTATATATTAATACTTTTCCCATCATTTGAATGGTATGCTTATCAGAAGTCAATTGTACTTATTTCCAATTTCCAGGTGCAATTGTTACTGTAATTACATAATTTACTAGTATATTTATATAAAATAAAGAAGTATGAATGTGAAAAGAGGCAAGTTAAAAAAATTGCTATTGAGATAACTATAAAATAGTGGGGAGAAATTGTCAAAATTCATAAGATTATAAACTCAAATTGTTTTAATCAGTGTCTTTAGGTCCTTGATCCACATAAAAGAGATGGGAAAACTCAGATGATGCTTGACTAATATCCCATCTGGCTTGGCTCTTTATCAGAAGTTTAGTGAATAGATGTTGTTTAAACATCATACATTTAATAAAAATGCTTAAAATGTAGGTTTATTTGTTTAAAATTTTCTGATTTAAACAAATCCAAATGTCTGCCCAAATATCACCTTATCAGTAAAGACTTTACCTGACTACTTCATACAAAGTGGAAACCCCTTCCCTTCACTGGAACTCCCTATAACCTTTAGTTTGCTTCACTTTAGTCCTTAACTTTCATCAATAAGTCAATCTCCATATCCACATTTATTCATTCATGTTGTTTGATTTACAATGTGTGTCCTGTGGTAGCAGAATAATACTCCTCAAAGAGGCCCACACATCCACACATGCTTCTCTAGTGGCTCAGTGGTAAGGAATCTGCTTGCCAATGCAGGAGATGTGCGATCTCTGGGTTGGGAAGATCCCCTAGAGAAGGAAATGGCAACCCACTCCAGTATTCTTGCCTGGAAAATTCCATGGACAAAGGAGTCTGGCAGGCTACAGTCTGTGGGATCACAAAGAGAGTCAGACACAACTTACCAACTAAACAACAACAAACAGGTCCGCATCCCAATCCCTGGAAGCTGTGGCTATGTGTTGCCTTACATGGAAAAATGGACTTTGCACATATGGGGAGTATCCAAGTGGGCCTAACTTAATCACATGAGCCCTTAAAAGAACCTTTCTATCATTTTACCAGAGATGTGGCAATGGAAGAACAGTCAGAGAGATGCAACATTGCTGGCTTGAAAGATGGAAGTAGGCCGTGAGCCAAGGAATGGGAGTAGCCTCTGGATGAGGGAAAAGACATGGCAGTGTCTAATAACAGAACTAGAAAGGAGTGTGACCCTGCTGGCAATCTGAGTTTAGCCCAGGGATCCCCATGTTACACTTATGACATAGAGATCATAGGCTAATAACAAGTTATTTTAAGCTAATGAGGCTGTGGTAATTTGTTACAGCAGCCATTGAAAACTAATACATGTCTCCTCACAAAGAAGAAGCTCAATCAATTTAGCACACAGAAAATATTCAATAAGTATATGTGGAAAGGATAAATAATGAATGAATATAATAAACCAAGAAGCCATATCCTTCTAGTCCTGATATCACAAGTGGGCTTCTACTAATAACACTAATATTGGTACTATTGAGTGTCTTTCATGTGTCAGCACTTAAGTGTTTGTTTTCTCATTTACTCATCACCAGATGTTAGGTATAGTATCTCCATTTTCCACTGGAGCAACCTAAGACTCAGAGGCATTAAGTAACTTGACCAGTCTATTTGGCTAAAAAGTTGAGTCTTCCATTAAGATACCATTTATAAGAATAATTAAATATATTTTTAAAAAATTGTGGTTAGTAAAATAAACATTAATTAAAAACAATCCAACCCAACATATATAAATGGTAGTCTTGTAAGAAGGACTATTTATTAAAACAGTATGTAACAAAGGCATTCATGTCCAAGGCCTCAGAGTTTGTTTAAGTGTATGTGAATGAAATAATACTTTCTATACTCTGATGATTTGAGTATCTCAAGAGCACAGCAATTAGGAGCCCTGCCTAATAGGATTCCTCATTAGAACTCCATGTAAACTAATGGTCCATGCATGTCCCTCTTTCAGGAGGTCAGCTTACAAACACAGTAAGCATAATCTTCCAGAGACTTCTGCATGTCCTATCAACAGCTACAGGTTGAGCTCTCCTTGCTCCCTGTATAACCCGTACACAAGGAGTAATTCACTGCTCCCTGAACCCAGCGCTCTTTCACACCCTACCTCTGCTGAGAGTGAACAAACCTGGAAATTAAACCTGGCCTCAGAAACCCAGGTAGCCTTGGTGTTGAAACAGTATTAAAAATCACATTGAAAAGACAGAGGGAGTTAGAGAGAAAAGTATTTTATTCTCATCCATTGAATGCAAATGTAACTGAAGTAATAGAATTTTCAGTCATACTTGGGTTTAGTGTTCAGTTCATTTAATTTCCAACCATATGGCTATTGGCAAATTCCTTAATTTCTCAGAGCTTCCATTGTCTCATCTGTCAAAAGAGTATTTTAATACCTGTGATACTTGATAAAATGAATAAACAGGACAAGACCACTGATCTCAAGGATGTCACAGAATTAAAACACACCTTTAAGAATTAAAGTAACCTTGCAATTTGTAAATAATCAAAATAACTCTAAAATGGGGAACTGATTGAGTAATTTCAGGTAAATCTCTACATTGGATTGAGACCAGAACCAGGCCTAGAGCACGTTTCTTTTGGATTTTCCTCTTATATCTTTTTTCCTGAACTATAAACAAATACTCAACTTTGTAAATTAAAGTTATACTTTAAATTTATAAACGTTATCATAGATTTTCTGAGAACTCAGGGGTAGAATATACTCTTTCCTCACTCAACAAATATTTAAGTCCCTGCTATGTATCTGGTCTCTTTTGTAGGTATAAACCAAAATATCAAAAATATTTACCATCTTGAAGCTAATTTTCCAGGCTGGAGAGACAGACAACAAACACAACAAATAAAGAAATTGTAAAGTATAAGGTGTTACAAACAGACACAAGGAAGGGAAGTGGTGAGCAAAAAGATGAGAAAAAATGTTTTTCAGTGCCTTCGCTTCAAGTAAAATGTATCTAAAATGAAATCTCTCCAAGGCTTTCCATAGAAAACGGTCTTTATGAGTCTAATCTAGAGCTGCAGATCCCAGTATGGTACCACTAGCCGCACGTTACCATTTAATCTACATTTAAATTAACTAAAGTTTTTAAAATTTAAAATTCAGTTTCTTACTCCTGACTGTAATTGTCAAATACCCAATAGCTGTATACTTCTAAAGTGAGTGAAGTCACTCAGTCATGTCCAACTCTGCGACCCCATGGATTGTAGCCTGCCAGGCTCCTCTGTCCATGGATTTTCCAAGCAAGCATACTGGGGTGAGTTGCCATTTCCCTCTCCAGGGGAAACTTTCTGACCTAGGGATTGAACCCAAGTCTCCCGCACTGCAGGCAGCCTCTTTACCATCTGAGCCACCAGGGAAGTCCTGTGTGTCTAGTGGCTACCATATTGGACAGCACAGACCTATAGAAAAACAAACTGTTACCATCATAAAAAATTGTGCTGGACAGTACCAACGTAGAGTCTTCTCTCAAAATCTAGGAAACTAAAACCAGTATGTCCCCTCACATAAAACAGGTGTTCAAATGTTGAATTAAGCTAGATTCTAAATAGGTAGGAAAGAGAGGGGAGATTCATTTTGAGAAGCAAATATCTACACTGAAATTTTAGTAAATCAATGTATAATTGAAATTTCATGTCAGTGGATTTGGTAATACAACTTTTTGAGATTTCTATTTATAGTGTTTGCAAAATTTCATTGCTGTGGTGATTTTTATAACTTAGAATTTCTATTTCTGAGAAGACAAATTCAAGTCAAGTAAAAATATTTAAATATATGCTATCCTTATACCTTTCTTGAATCTAGAATCCAATGCATGTCTTTTCTTTAGAAACACCATAGGATATCTGTCCTTCATGTAACTTCAAGCAAGTGTCTGCCCAGATCCTGCTTGCCTTGCCCACCTTACAGTGGTGAAAAACAAGCAAGTGAAAACATGTAAAAGTGTTTTGAAAGCTTACATATATTTTTTAATTATTGTTGTAATTTTGGGGGAAGCAGTTAAGCTGCCTATAAATCAGTTGTTTGGGGTTGGTATAGCTCAAAATACTAAAAGGTTTTCTCAGGCTAATAATTAACTTACCTGTTCTGTTGCTTATCAGACTGAAACACCTGTCTTTTCTGTTAATGTTTAAATTCATTTGAGAGATGTCATTTATGTTTGTTTGATTATAATGAAAACACTGAATCCTGGGTCCACCCTCTTCCCCAGTCACTTGTTCCAAGTTCTCCTCTCTTTACCTCTGCTTCAGTCTCAAAATCATGCTTGCTTCACCCCTCCACATCTTCAGAAACAACCAAGGTTTGAGTCAGGAGAGGTTAAAAGTCATTCATATACAAAAGAAAATGTCACTTTTTAATTTTTTAATTTATTTATTTATTTTAATTGGAGGATAATTACTTTACACACCATGATGGTTTTTGCCATACATCAACATGAATAAGCCATGGGTGCACATGTGTCCTCCCGTCCTGAACTCCACCCCCCTGCCCCGCCCACATCTCCCTTCCCATCCCATCCCTCTGGGTAATCCCAGAGCACAGGTTTTGAGTGCCCTGCTTCATTCATAGAACTTGCACTGGTCATCTATTTCACATATGGTAATATGTATGTTCCAATGCTAATCTCTCAAATTGTCCCACCCTCATCTTCTCCCACAGAGTCCAAGACTCTGTTGTTTACATCTGTGTCTCTTTTGCTGCTTTGCATATAGGATTGGAAAATGTCACTTTTAAACAACTCATTTGACAAGGAACAATAGTAAAAACAAAGGGAGACATTTTGCTATTGCCTCCATAAAATGCAACCTCAATATTATTATTCTAATGAAATCATCATCATTATTAGCACAACTAACCTCTTCTATTCAGGTCTCATATTGATACATCTGGTATATTTGTATTTAAATTGTATTCTTAATCTTGCCCTCTTTATTTTCAAAGCAATTTATAGTCAGCTAGGCATTTTCCCATTTGTTACTTCATCTGAATCTCTCAGCTACTCCCTGAGATTGGTCAGGCAAGTACATCTATCTCAAATTTTCCCTAGGCTCAGAGAGGTGAAATGATTTGCTCAAGGTCACACAGCTGGTATATGACTGAGCTGGGACTCAAATTTCACTGTTATCCAGACTAATTTTTTTTTTTCCAGGCTAACTTTCAAAGGACGTTCTGCCTGGAAACATGAATACATGGTTGATTGCCAGTTACCTTAAACCTTCCAGTGTTAAGTTTTGATTAAGTCTCTATAAATATTTTTTTCTGTTAAAAAACTTAGAAAGTTATGGAGGCCATTAACTTTAAAAAGATTTTTTTTTAATATTTTGCCTAGATCACCTACTTTCTATGCTAACCATGGATTTTAAAATTGCCTATAAATACCAACTAGGAATAAGAAGTTCACAGGGGCCTCCATCAACACAGAGGTAAAAAACCTTCACAGGAACCTGAAATCAAATCAGCCACTAATGTCATAGTGTTTTGCTATGAAGATATTTTTCTATTCAGGCTAAAAGGATCAAAATATTGTAGACAAGATAAATTTGCAGGAAATAGAAGTAAGGTCACCCACTGACACTTTGCACAGAAATGCCACAAGCCCCAGCAGCAAAAAAAAAAAAAAAAGAATTATTCATAAGGTTGACTTTTCAAACACTTTCTTACCGATTTCTGCTGGGAAATAGTCTTTTTCGGCTATGGCAGATAGTACCACAAATAAGCTGGCGTTGGAGAGAGTTATGCTCCAACAAAAATCTTTTTGCCTTCAGTAGACCCACAAAGATGGAATGTGAAAAATGGGTAGAACTCCTACTTGGTTATGAGACGAGACAATGCAGTAAAGTGGGCAGAACATGAGATTTGGAGTCAGAAGAAGTAACTCTTAAAATAATTAAAATTTGAGCTGTTTTAAACTTCTACAGGAGCAAGTATAGCTGCACAAAGGAACACATATAAAGCAAAGCATTTGAAGTTTGGAAAATGGGCTTGATGGATAAACTCTTAATAAAAAAAAAAAAATCTCCCTTCAAAATTATGTCCTCTCTTTTGCTACTACATCTAAAATATTTATTCTCTCAGTTAAGATAACATAGTCTGTAATCAGAGAGATGAAACAGTTTTGCCCAGCAACAATTAGAAGAGATTGGTGTGGTCACCAATATCCCTCCAAAAGAAATCTCTATTATTTTGCTACCAACAAAGGTATTTTTCTACGCCTTTAAATGATCAACAGTTTTGTAGATTTTCTTTAGCATGATTGGAGGATATGTCTAAGGCTTTCTCAAGCTCTTACAGAGGTAGGAGTTGCCTGCTAAGTAATGTCTTCAGTCCTGTTTATTGCAACAAGGAGGCATATTGGAAAAAGTGCAAAACCAATTGTCAGGCATCTGGGTCTGAGAGCTAGTCTTGAAATTAACTACCCCACCCCCGACTATTTTGCTTTTACAGCCAACTGGGCTACTAAGAACAGAAGAAATATGAGCAAACCCCTTGGTCTGTAGGCTTAGCTGACCTCAACCTGAGTGGCTTTTTAAACAGACACAGTGACACCATTGTGATGGGAATTAAATCATGAAACACACAATAGCCGCTTTTCTCACTTTAAAATTTGGGTTACTGCTGTATTCAACCCACACCCAGAATTTCTCCACTCCTCCCACTTTATTCATTTTCTTTCCCTAATTTTGTATGTATCCACCTCCCCCAGTAAAATTATAAATTAGTGTTCAGACAGGGAGAACAAGGCTATAATTTATTCTGCTTTGCCTACATACATTTTAGTGATTAACACCACTCACTGAAAACAGTGTTTGCATTAAACATTGATTAAGTAAATGAATGAAAGAAATGTTCCCGTGGCCTGGAATAACTCAGCCTCTATCTCCATGAATCAGTTTCCCTATATTTTTAAGAAAAAGTGTACGGATTGGTGAAGTGGCAAAATGTGATGATTTAAACTTTGGAATTTGGAACAAGGGAGATAAGGGTCAAATGCTACATCCACAGTACAATCTTGGGCAAGTTACTTAATCCCTCTGAGCTTCAATATTCTCGTCTGTAAAATGAGAATAACTCTTGCACAATTTGTTGTACTGAATCCAAAAATGTATGGACACTGTAGGTACAGTGTATATAACATAAAACATGTGCATGCGTGCTACGTCACTTAAGTCATGTCCAACTCATTCAGACCCCATGGACTGTAGCCTGCCAGGCTCCTCTGTCCATGGAATTCTCCGGACAAGAACACTGAGTGGGTTGCCATGCCCTCCCCCAGGAGATCTTCCTGACTCAGGGATTGAATCTATGTCTCAAGTTTCTTGCATTGGCAAGCATGAAACATAGTTGTAGAGATAATAATAATATAATTTAAAAGATTTTTTCTATTATACCTTTAAAATACTGTAAGTCCATATGTTTTCTTCAAAGAAATGTTCTTTTTTTTTTTTTTTTTTCTGAATGGGGAACACATGTATACCTGTGGCGGATTCATTTCGATATATGGCAAAACCAATACAATATTGTTAAGTTTAAAAATAAAATAAAATTATATAAAAAAAAGAAATGTTATATTAATCATTAAGAATAGGAGGAAAATATCACAAAATAGCTCCTTTCTGCTTATTGAGTCCCTGTATACTCAGTCATTTTCTAGCCTCAGTAAGAAGAGTGGATGTATGAGAGAAAAGGATTTTATTGTGATATCTTTTATCTTAAACTGACTGTAAGGTATGAAGAGGGAAGTAAGAGACCAAAAGAGAAAAGCAATTACTTCTAATTAAATACAGTAGTTTAGCGAGAGATACTATTATAGTATAATGATACTATTATAGTAGAAAAAATATTACTGTACAATTAACATTAATAAGAAAAAAGTCATTTACCCTATTGAAATTAATGTTGTCTTACAAGGTTAGAAATTCTGCTTCAGCTGCATAGGACTAAGTTTTCTAATAAGAGAGGATATACAAATATACATATACCAAGCATTTAAACACCAGTATGTGTATATGGTTGGTCAAACTGATCTGAAGTAAAAATAAACACAGTTGAATGAGAATACAGCCAGTTTGATAGAAAAGAATAGAAAACCAAGAATCCAAAAAATTGAATTAGTACTAAAACAATGGACATTGTAAAGTATTTTTAAAGCTAAACATTGAATATTGGGTGATTTGAGAGCCATCAACACTGGGGCATTTGAATTTGTTACTTGTACATTTTCTACACATATGATTAAAGTCAGTTTAAGAAAGCCACTAAGTTTTGGTCAAATACTTTTAAATGAAAATACTGACTAAGAATGCCTTTTTTTCAATCCCCATCAGGTCCCTTCCAGTTTGCTACATTTGT
Organism: Bison bison bison; assembly: GCF_000754665.1. Classification (NCBI taxonomy): domain Eukaryota; kingdom Metazoa; phylum Chordata; class Mammalia; order Artiodactyla; family Bovidae; genus Bison; species Bison bison. The sequence goes on along the minus strand of NW_011495025.1, from coordinate 7,672,824 downwards.
TCACATCATTGCTTCTTAGGAGACTGCTTCATTTGGTCTGTTTTCCATTCATTCACTAAAGATATATTTATTAAAAGTTTCCTTCTTGAGATATTTTATTGGATCTATATATATACAGAATATACATTCCACTAGGGAGGAGACATTCAATAATATGTAAAAAATTAATAGGTAAGGAAGTATACATGTTCCCTGGTGGTTCAGAGAGCAAAACAATCTGCCTGCAATGCAGGTGACCAGGTTCAATCCCTGGGTCGGAAAGGTCTCCTGGAGAAGGAAATGGCAACCCAGTCTAGTATTCTTGCCTGGAGGATTCTATGGACACAGGAGCCTGGGGGGCTACAGCCCATGGGGTCACAAAGGGTTGGATACAGCTAAGCGACTAACACACAAGGAAGTATGCAAATAGATAATAAGGTAATTTTACATAGCGATAAGTGCTATTAAAATGTAATCGGTTTTCTTCTAGAAATCTTATGTTAGTTTTTACATTTAAACCTTTGATCCATTTTGAGTTAATTTTAGGATATGATGTGAGGTATGTATGGATCAAAGTTCATTTTTATGTATGGACCTGTTGGGTGGTTACAAAAGCCCCACTATAGCATCACTGGGAAGTTTGGACTTCCATCCCCACCCCTACAGTAATAAAGCATTCCTCTCTCTCTTCACTGGGTGGAGGTGGAGCAGATTGTCTAAAGAGACCTAGTGAACACTAAGGATTTTTATCATAACCCAGCCATGAAGTTATCCCCACTGTGGTGTCAAGAGAGGCCACATGGGAATTAGTAACAAGACATTCCAGACCCTCCAACCCAAAGAGACATCAGTTAAGTTCAGTCACTCAGTCGTGTCCGACACTTTGTGACCCCATGAATCGCAGCACGCCAGGCCTCCCTGTCCATCACCAACTCCCGGAGTCCACTCAGACTCACGTCCATTGAGTCAGTGATGCCATCCAGCCATCTCATCCTCTGTCGTCCCCTTCTCCTCCTGCCCCCAATCCATCCCAGCATCAGAGTTTTTTCTAATGAGTCAACTCTTCGCATGAGGTGGCCAAAGTACTGGAGTTTCAGCTTCAGCATCATTCCTTCCAAAGAAATCCCAGAGCTGATCTCCTTCAGAATGGACTGGTTGGATCTCCTTGCAGTCCAAGGGACTCTCAACAGTCTTCTCCAACACCACAATTCAAAAGCATCAATTCTTCAGCGCTCAGCCTTCTTCACAGTCCAACTCTCACATCCATACATGACCACTGGAAAAACCATAGCCTTGACTAGACGGACCTTTGTTGGCAAAGTAATGTCTCTGCTTTTCAATATGCTATCTAGGTTGGTCATAACTTTCCTTCCAAGGAGTAAGAGTCTTTTAATTTCATGGCTGCAGTCACCATCTGCAGTGATTTTGGAGCCCCCCAAAATAAAGTCTGACACTGTTTCCACTATTTCCCATGACGTGATGGGACCAGATGGCCATGATCTTCGTTTTCTGAATGTTGAGCTTTAAGCCAACTTTTTCACTCTCCACTTATGAATATTATCAGCAAGTAAAAAGTACTCTCAGTTTAAATACAGAATATATAGAAGAACCAAATCAAAATGTTAAAAGTGAATAATACAATGATCAAAAAACTCAGTGGGTGAGTTTAGTAGTAGACTAGAATGACAGAGGAAAAAAATCAGTGAACTTGAAGATAAAACAATAAATAATCCAATCTGAACAGTAGAGAGAAAATATACAGACCTTCAGGGCTTTTGGGGACCATGACAAAATATCTAACATTTGTGTTACCAAAGTCACAGAAAGAGAAAAGAAAAAGAGCAGGACTGAAAAAATACTTGAAAAATTAATGGCTGAAACATTCCAAATTTGTAATTAACCTACAGATTTAAGAAGTTAAGAAAATTCTAACCAGTACAAACTCAAATGAATCATATCAAGACATATCAAAATCAAAATCTGAAAAGCTAAAGACACCAAAAAAGATTTGGAAGCAGCAAGAAAGAAATGAAACTTAACCTATAAGGAAAAAGAAATTTGAATGATGGCAAATTTTTCAACAGAAATAACAGAGGCCAGAAGGAAGTGGCATAGCATTTTTTAGTAATGAAATGTAATACTGTTAAACCAGAATCCTATATCCAGAAAAACTATAATTTGAGAATAAAGAGGAAATCAAACCATTCTCAAATTAAGGAAAATTAAGAAAATTTGTTGGCATCAGGCCTACCATAATAGAATGATTAAAGAAATTCTCTAAACAGAAAATAAAGTATTAAAGAATAAACCTTGGAACATCAAAAAAGAAGAAGAAAATGCAGAATAATAGTAAACAAATACATGGGTAAATACAATAGATTTTCCTCATTTTTTTGACTTATTTATATCTGTTCTTTGAAGCAAAACTATAACACTAATGCAGTTCCAAATATATGTAGAGGAATTATTTAAGACAATTATAAAGGATAGACTAAAACTACATAAAAGGAGGTAAGAGTCTATACTCAACTCAAACTATTTCAAGGATCACACCAATTGTTCAGTCGCTAAGTCATGTCCAACTCTTTGCAACCTCATGGACTGAGCATGCCACGCTTCCCTGTCCTTCACTTGTCTCCTGGAATTTGCCAAACTCATGTCCATTCAGTCAGTTATGCCATCCAGCTATCTAGTGTTCTGTCACCCCCTTCTCCTGTTCTCAGTCTTCCCCAGCTGTCAGGGTCTTTTCCAATGAGTTAGCTTTTCCCATCAGGTGGCCAAAGTATTGGAGCATCAGCTTCCACATTAGTCCTTTCAATAGTCAGGACTGATTTCCTAGGATTGACTGGTTTGATTTCCTTGCTCCCCAAGGGACTCTAAAGAGTCTTCAGCACCAGTTCTTCAGTGTTTAGCCTTCTTTATGGTCCAAATTTCACATCCATAAATGACCACTGGAAAAACCGTAGCTCCGACTACCCAGACCTTTGTTAGCAAAGTGATGTCTCTGCTTTTTAATATGCTGTCTAGGTTTGTCATAGCTTTTCTTCCAAGGAGCAAGCATCTTTTAATTTCATGGTGGCAGTCACCATGTACAGTGATTCTGGAACTCAAGAAAATGAAATCCACCAGTTTTCACTTTTTACCCACCTATTTGCCATGAAGTGATGGGACCAAGTGGCGTGATCTTGCCTGTGATAAATTATGTGTATATGATACCTAGAGTATCCATTAAAGTTATACAAAGAGATACTCAAAAATACTATAGGCAAATCAAGACAAACTCTAAAATCTGTTCCAAGTAACCCTTAAAAAAACAAAGAAAAAGAAACACAAACAAAAAGGAGAAAAAATAAACCAAAAAATGGCAAGCTTACCAAGACATCAATAATTACAATAAATGAAAATGGTCTAAACACAAAAACTAAATGACAGAATTAACAGAGTATATTTTCAAACATGAACAAGCTATGTACTGTATACAAAGAACTCAATATAATATAAATGTATATGAAGGCAAAATGTAAAAAAAAAAAAAGCAAAAATCAAAGCAGGATTTCCTGTATTAGTATCATGTTAGATAGACTTTGGGCTTTGCAGGTGGTGCTTATGGTAAAGAACCTGCTTGCTAATGCAGGAGACATAAGAGACATGGGTCAATCCCTTCCTGGGTCAGGAAGATCCCCTGGAGAAGAGAATGGCAACCCACTCCAACATTCTTGCCTGGAGAACTCCATGGATGGAAGAGCCTGGTCGGCTGCAGTCCATGGGGTCACAAAAAGTCAGACATGACTGAGTGACTTCCATCACCCAACAAAAAAAGAATATACATTATTTTCAAATCACCATAGAACAAATGCCAAGATAGGGCATATCTTGGGCAATAAATTAACCCTCAACAGATTTACATGAACTGAAATCATACACTGTTTGCTGACCACAATAGAATCAAATTATAAATTAATAAAAATGGAAAGAGAAAATTTCCAAACATTTGAAACCTAAATAAAACAATTCAAAATAATCCATGGGCCAATGAGGAAGTCTCAAGGGAAATCAAAAATACACTGAAGAGAATGAAAATTAAAATACATCAGAATTCATAGAACATAAAATTAGTGTTGAGATTGAAATCTGTGGCATTAAATTCATACATTAAAAAGGAGAGAAAGTCTTAAATCAATAGTCTAAGCTTTTACCTCAAGAACCTAGAAAAACAAAAACAAACCTAGAGAAAGCAGAAGGAAAGGGACAACAGAGATAACAGTAGAAATTGAGGGCAATAAAAACAGGAAAAATAGGGAAAAGGAAGATGACAGTAATTATTAGAGAAATGCAACCAAACTCTAATGAGGTATCACCTTGCACTAGTCAGAATGGTCAGAACCATCATCAAAAGATCTACAAACAATAATTGCCTTAGAGGGTGTGGAGAAAAGGGAGCTGTCCTACACTGAAGGTACGAATGGTAAAGCCACTATGAAGAACAGTATGGAGGTTCCTTAAAAAACTAAAAACAGAGCTACCATACGATTCAGCAATCCCACTCCAGGTCTTATACCTGAGGAAAACTGTAATTCAAAAAGACACATGCATGTCAATGCTCACTGTAGCATTATTTACAATGCCAGGATATGGAAGTAATCTAAATGTCCATTGATAGGTAAATGGATAAAGAAAATGTGGTACACACACACAATGGAATATTACTTAGCCATAAAAAGAAAAATGCTATTTTCAACAACATGTATGGACCTAGAGATTGTTTATACTTAATAAAGCAAGTCAGATAGAGAAAAACAAATACCATATGATATCGCTGATATGTGAAATCTAAAATATAAGATACAAATAAACTTAAAAACAGAAATAGAGTTACATATGTAGAAAATAAACTTATTGTAACATGACTATAAGGAGTCACGGAGGGACATATTGGAAGATTGGGATTGATATATACACAGTGTAATATATAAACTAGATAACTAATAAGGACCTACTGTATAGCACAGGGAATTCTACTCAGTACTTTGCAATGGCCTATATGGGAAAAGAATCTAAAAAAGAGTGGATTATATATGTGTATGTGTATGTATATGTATGTGTATGCATACGTATATGTGTATATGTATGTGTATGTATATAGGCTTCCCTCATGTCTCAGACAGTAAAGAATCTGCCTGCAATGTGGGAGACCTGGGTTCAGTCCAGTGATCAGGAAGATTGCCTAGAGAAATGAATGGCTACCTACTCCAGTATTCTTTCCTGGAGCATTCCATGGACAGGGAAGCCCGGCAGGCTACAGTCCATGAGGTCACAAAGAGTTGGACACCATTGAGCAACTAACACTTTCACTTCAGAGATATAAGTACAACTGATTCACTTTGCTGTACATCTGAAACTAACAATATTGTAAATCAACTGTACTCCTATAAAAATCTTTTTAAAAGAATATAGATATAAAAATTAATAAAATATTAGCAAATACTATCTAGCAATGAATAAAAATAATTATAAGCTATGATTACCTGGTATTTATTCAAGGAGTGCAAGTCTGATTTAATATTGTAAAATCAATCAATTTAATATACCATTATGCTTAGTCACTCAGTCTTTGCGACCCCATGGACTGTATGTAGCCCACCGGGCTCCTCTGTCCATGGGGATTCTACAAGCAAGAATACTGGAATGGGTTGCTATGCCCTCCTTCAGGGACTCTTCCCAACCCCGGGATTGTATCTAGGTCTCCCACATTGCAGGCCAATTCTTTACCAGCTGAACTACCAGGGAAGTTCAATATATCATATAAAAGGTTGAAGACAAAGTCATGATCACACCAATTAACGCAGAAGAAGCATTTGACAAAATTCAATACTCATTTATTTCAAAAAAACTCTCAGAGAAATAAATATAGAAGGAAACTTGTCCAAGTTGATAAAGAACATCTAAAAAAAACTTACAGTTAACATTATGTGTGTGTCTGTATGTGTGTGTTAGTTGCTCAGTCATGTTCAACTCTTTGAGACTCCATGGACCGTAGCCTGCCAGAATCCTCTGTCCATGGAATTGTTCAGGCGATAATACTATAATGGGTTGTCATGCCCTTCTCCAGGGGATCTTCCTGATTCAGGGACTGAACCCAGGTCTCCTGCATTGCAGGAAGATTCTTTACTGTCTGAACCACCAGTGAAGCTTCTATAGCTAACATAGCTAATGGTAAATGACTGAATGTTTTTCCATTAAGAGGGTGAACAAGGCAAGGAAGTCTGCTCTCACTACCCTTGTTAAACACAGTGGCAGGAAGTTCAAGTCAATGCATTAAAGCAAGAAAAATAAAATTTATGCCTATCAGAAAGGAACAATAAAATAGTCCCTATTTGCTAATGACTTGACTACCTGTGTAGAAAATCCAGAGTCTACATAAATACTCCTAGAACTAAAAAAGGAGTCCATCAAGGTTGACCCGATAAAAGAAACCTACAAAATTGTATTCAATTGTATTTCTATGTACTAGCAATGAACATATGGAAACCAAAATTTAAAATACAACATCATTTACAATCACTCAAAAAAAAAAAAACACTTAGATGAAAATCTAACCAAAAAAATGTACTGGATTTGTTTGCTGAAAATTACAAAATGTTGGTGAAAGAAATCAAAGAATATCTAAATAAATGGAGATATATATTGTGTTCACAGATTACAAGACTCAAATAACAAAAATATCAATCTCCTTCAAACTGATAATGCAAATTTAACATGAAAGTGAAAGTCACTCAGTCATGTCTGACTCTGCCACCCCATGGACTATACAGTCCATGGCATTCTCTAGGCCATAACTGGAGTGGGTAGCCTTTCCCAGCTCCAGAGGATCTTCCTAACCCAGGGATCGAACCCAAGTCTCTTGCATTGCAGGCGGATTCTTTACCAGCTGAGCCACAAAGGAAGCCCAAGAATACTGGAGTGGTAGCCTATCCCTTCTCCACGGGATCTTCACGACCCAGGGATGGAACCCAGGTCTCCCGCATTCCAGGCAGACACTTAACCGTCGAGCCACCAGGAAAGTCCACAAAGAAAGTAGACCTAGCTAAAATAATTTTGAAAAAGAACAAAATGGAAGGAATCAGTCTACCCAATATCAAAGTTTATTATGTTGCTACAGTAATCAAGACTGTGTTGAATTGGTAAGGACATTTCTCAGTGGCTTTAGTTGTGTCTGACTCTGTGGGTCTCTATGGACTGTAACCTGTGAGCTCCCCTGTCCATGGGATTCTCCAGGCAAGAATACTGGAGCGGGTTGCCATGCCCGCCTCCAGGGGAACTTTCTGACCCAGGGATTGAACCTGCAGCATCTCCTGCATTTTCTGCATTGCAGGCAATTTCTTTACCACTGAGCCACTCAGGAACATATACACATAGATAAATTCAACAGAACACCCAGAAATCAGTCCAATTGACTTGGTGCAAAAGAAATTCAATGGAAAAAAGATAATCTTTTAAGCAAATGGTACTGGAGTAATTGGTTATCTATAGGAAACAAATGGACATCAACATAAGCCTCACACCTCATACAAAATTTAAATCCAAATGTATTTCAGAATAAAATGCTAAACACACTTGGAACTTCAGACATCCCTATAATACTCTGCTGCATGACCTTTCACTGCTGACAATTGCTCATCTTTAAATACTAGCTTAAATATCATTGCCCAGAGGGACTTGAACCAATTCTGTTAAGGGAAACTTTCTCCCATCCTCGTTGATTTCTGTCATAACACTCTGTTCATCTTACTTAAGTCCTTATCGCTTGATTGTTACATAGTTTTATTAAATTATTTACTTCTTTACTGTTTGACTCTGTCACAAGGCTGTAAGTTTGACACTGTGAGAACCATGTCTATTTTATTCAGGAATGTGCCCTAATTATCTAATATAATATCATAAACATGGTAGCTGTTCCAAGAACTAGCTGTAGACAATAAATAAATCTGTCTTAGAAGGCCAAGACAACCTTGTGAAACAGAATGATGTCTTTTGTAACATCCAGAAATCTTATTGTGGGGAAAGAACTCTAAGGTTCTCAAATGGGCTTGATGCCTCGCTCTTCCACTTAACACTTCAGCTAGCTAGTGTAAATGAGTGAGTAATTTAAACTCTTTGAGCCTCCAAGGGTTGTTACAGGTGGTAAATTAAATCACAAAAAAAGTTTACATAGTAGACACTGGATAAAGTATTGCCTCTCTTTTTCCTACGGGTAGATCTCTTTTTGATCTCTAAATTAATATCTAAGCAAAACTCTTGAATTCCCTGCATTCATTTGAACTTTATACAGCAGTTTCATAAGAGAACATCTGTGGTTATTTGCAAAGGAGAATTATTAGCCTCAAATCAGAACTAAAAAGGAATGATTTTCCTTAAATTACCCAACACTTTATAGGCACAAGGAAGAGGAGAATTTTAAATGACCCACTCCTCTTTAAATTACATACATTTTTGTCATCACAGCGGTTCTTAGTTTTTTGTATCTATCCTGGAAAGAATGATGACCTAGGTTAGGCAAAGGAAGATGCTGTCCAACAAAACCAGATTCCTCCTGCCTCCACTCAAAGAACTTTAGTAGGAGTAAAGTATATGTTTGAAGTCTCTTCATGGTGTTTATAGTGATTAACTCTTAGGATTTTATTCCATTTAGATGCTTCTGTTCTGAAGAGAATAATAATGGTCTTTGAAACTGACAAAGGGCTCTTAGGAACCATCCCTGATCGTTTCAACAGAAAAAAAACTTTGTTGTTAGTAGACTACAGAAGGACATAATTCTACTTCTTCAATGCCATATACCTAGGGTTTGGAGAAGTATCAGCCATTTGGTAGGTAACTCACAAATATTTCTTGGATGAATAAATGAGTGAATAAAAAGTGAGCTTGGGTTGTGGACGTAGATTGTTAATTCAGTAGAAACCCATAATACCATAGCAAAAAAGACTTCCAAATTTCTTGTTCAGTATTTTATCTACTCCTGCATGTATAACAGATCTCTGTTCTGAGATCTCTGTTTAAAAATTTTCCAGATGTGATAAGCCAACCTGTGGCAGGCCAATTCTTCTGCATCCCATTCTAATCACTAGTATGTATTTTCTTTCGAAAAACTAAAGTCTACCTTTATTTCCATCCATAGGGCCCAGTTTTATTTTTCTCCCCAAAATAGTTTACCAAAAGCTTTAAGGGAGTCATGCCCCTGATATTCTGAAATAAATATAAACTCCTAACAGTCAATAGAAAAAGGAAAAGACTTTAAAAGAAGTTTCTGAATAAAGATATCAGGATTTACACTCAACGAACAAAAACTGGCAAGTAAAAGGTCTCAGGAAAGTGGTGAGAAAACCACCAGGCTTATATGTTAATAAATGTTTTATTTTAGAATAGTTTTAGGTTGTCAAGAAAATTGTGAACATAGTACTGAGAGCCTCCAAACCAGTTTCTCTTTAGTATTTTACATTACTATGGTATTTCTGTTATAATTATTAAACCAATATTTATATATTATCACTAAATAAAGTTTATACCTTTTCCCAGCCTTCCTTAGTTTTTTGTTTTTGTTTTTCTACTTAATGTTAGTTTTCTGTTTCAGAATTCCATCCAGGATACCACATTAAATTTTCATGTCTCTGAAAGACTCTTTTGGCTGTGACAGTTTCTTAGCCTTTTCTTGTTTCTGATAACTATGACAATTTTGAGAAGTATTGATCAGTTTCTTTGAAGAATGTTCTTCAAATGGAATTTGTATGATGCTTTTCTCATTATTAGAATGAGGTTATGAGTTTGGGGGATTAAGACCACAGAAGTGCCATTTTCATCAAATCTAGAGTAAACACTATCAGCATGACTTAGTACTCCATCACCCAGCTGATGTTAAACTTCCTCAACTGCCCGAGTCAATTTTTGTTAGGTTTCTTCATTCAAAATTATTCTTTTCTCCCTTTCCATCATACTAGTTGGAAGAAGGTCATAAGCATTGCCCACACCTAAGTGGAGAGTTATGCCCCACCTCAGTGAGGGAAGTATCTATATGAATTGTCTGGAACTCTGCATGTGGAATGTGTTTCTTCTCCATCATGTATTTATATTGGTACAGAGTCATAGCAATTTATTTTATACCTTATTGTAATTCAATTACTTTTATTCCTTGCTGCTCAATTGTTTTCAGGTTTGGGCACTGGGAACTCTTTTGGTTGCCTCTTGGTCCCTTTTACATACTCCAAAGATTAGATTTTTGTAGGGTCTTTGAGCATTTCTTAACTTTCTGGCACAATGAGATGTCCCCAGGCTCATTTTGTGCATATCCTGTCTCAGCACTAGAATTAATCACTTCTCTTTTAAAAAATGAGTCATTTTTTTTAAAGAATGGTACTAAAAACAAAAATCTGGATCTAGGGGTGCTCATTGTTCCTGGGGTATTGTTGCCTCAAGACTTTCTCAGTGCACAAAGAAAAATGTGTGTTTACTAACTAGAACATAATCAACATCTACAAGTATTTATATTTGTAGCCATCTGTATCAATATTGAGCTAAACATAAGTTTACACTAAAGTTCCAAGTCTAATCCATTATCATATATATCATTCTACTAGCCTCCTGCTAGTGCTTCTATTTGAACTCCCTTTCCAACAGGGAAAAGCCTGGCCACCACCATTCACCATTCACTTAATTGTCTTACTCCAAATATAAACGTATAGCTGCTCCAGAACTGCTAACCTGTGTTCTTGTCATAAACTACTTTATCAACTGGAATATAGTATATACACGCTTCTCCTTTTTCCTTCCATCTTATGGACTGGACTCAATCTGAAGTTACTTAGGTCAATTCCTTTCCTCCTTACCTCTTCAGCAGATTGTTTTATAATCTGAAATATAGTTACACTATTTTCTATTTTGCCACACTCTTCATTCTATCATGGGATCTCCCAACCTCTAGAATGATTTTTAAATGTATATACATTAAGGTTCCCTAATGTGCAGTACAGTTCTGTGAGTTTTGACAAATGCATAGTATCATGTATCCATTATAGTAACATACATAATAGTTTTACACCTTAAAAAATACCCTGTGCTTCACTCAATTCAACCCTCCATCCTCCCAGCAAACTCATAGTAGCCATTGATCTTTTGTATCATCTTTATAGTTTATCCTTTCCAGATTATCATATAACTGAAATCACACATGTAGCCTTTACAGACTACATGTTTCTTTCAGTTAGCAATATGTGCTTAAGATTCATTTGTATCTTATTGTTGTTTGTGCACTGATTTCTTATCAGGGAATACTTTTCTTTTGTATGAATTACCACTATCTTTTTTATCTGTTTGGGCTTCCCTGGTGGCTCAGACGGTAAAGCATCTGCCTGCAATGCGGGAGACCAGGGTTCGATCCCTGGGTCAGGAAGATCCCTGGAGAAGGAAATGGCAACCCACTCCAGTATCCTTGCCTGGAGAATCCCATGGACAGAGGAGCCTGGTAGGCTACAGTCCATGGGGTCGCAAAGAGTCAGACACGACTGAGCGACTTCACTTTTATCTGTTTATCTATGAAGGACATTTTAGTTGTCTCATGATTCTGATGATTATGGATAAAGAATCTGTAAACATTCATATGCAGATTTCTGCGTGGACATAAGTTTTCAAGACACTTAGGCAAATGTCTACGGCATACAGTTGTTTAACCTCCATCACATCACAGGACTGTGGATGACTATGTAGGAAACTGCTGCACTGTCTTTTAAAGTGACTGGACCATTTTGCACTCCAAGTAGCAATGAATAGAGTTCTTGTAACTCTGTATCCTCATTAGCAATTGGTATTGCCAGTTGTATTGATTTTCTCCAATATGTGTGTCCTCTAACTTTTAACTCAGTAATTTTGCCATTGTTACAGTAACAGGCTACTTAGGTAACTGGCATAAATTAGAAACCCAGAAACCAGTTACTTTTAATACCACTTTGAACATGAGAGGAGAACTGTCCATCTGAGAGGGCTAGTATACCTAGATAGTTGAGTACATGGAGCAATAACAAATCCTCAGCATCGCATTCGGGAAAAAAAAAAAAATTCTCTTTTAATTGGTAGAGGATAGGAAATCAACTTAATTATTTTCCAATAGCAGTCAATTCCCTCATAAATCCTCTACAAATTTGTATTTACATTTCTATTAGTTACCAATTTGTTTAAATGTGGTTTCCTCCAGTCTATTTCATCTTTATTGTTGAAAATCATCTTACACATTGGAGGAATTTATTCTTCTCAATTAAAAAAATTAAAAATAATTTTCCAAGTTATCCCTCCCCAAAAACTATGCTAGAATTTTTATTAGGATTGCTTTGAATATACTGATTAATTTGAAAGAAATGTATTTGTTTGCAATGAAAAATCACCCTCTTCATGAACACAGCATGTACTTTAAAGTAACTAACATTTTCTCCATAAATCTTTTATTTATTTATTTTTTACATTAGGCCCTTGTTGGCTATCTGTTTTAAATATAGCAGTGTTTATACACTTCGTTAGACATTCCCTGGATAGTTCACCATTTTTGTTGCTTTTATAAATGGGATAGTCTCCTTATGTGTGTGCAGCCACTCAGTTGTGTCTAATTCTTTGTGATCGCATGGACTGTAGCCCTCCAGGTTTCTCTGTACACGGGATTTCCTAAGCAAGAATAATGGAGTGGGTTGCCATTTCCTTCTCCAGGGGATCTTCCCAACCTAGGGACTGAAACTGCATCTCTTGCATTTGCAGGCAGATTCTTTACCACTTGAGTCACTTGGGAAGCTAGATGAGTCTTCACTTCTTTTACTGATGAATCCCACTGATTTTTATTGTTGATTTTTGATCCAGCCTTTTTTGCTTTATTTTCTTGGTTTTCACACTTTGATAATTTTTTTGTTTTTTATACAAATATCTTTTTAAACAAAAAAATTCTATCTCTTTCTTTCCAATCTTTATATTTCATGGGTCTTTTTCTTATGTTATTACTTTGATGAAGACCAGTAGTAGGTTTACCAACTGTCCAAGTTGCTTGTACCTAAGAAGGTTTCTACTTTACTTTTAATACTACAGCTGCCCAGTCAAACCACTCAGGTTTCCTGAGAGGGAGGAGTTTTCCAGGAAGTACTGTTAAATCGGGTAAAGCTCTGGGGAAAGCAGGATGACTTGATGATCTTGGCTATAGAAACTGGTTGAGTGGTGGCATAAAAAAATGAGAATCACTGTCTCGCTTCCTATATTAAATGTAATGTGGCTGCTGATTTCCATTAAATAGGAAATCCTACTCTTACAGGGTTCTTTTTTTAATAGTCTTTTTTAAGTTAAGGAAATTAATTTCTAGTGTTTGTTTTCTAACTATTTTAAGCATGAATTAATTATTGACATTTATCCAGTTCTCTGTATATACCTGTCAAGACGATGGATTTTGTTCTGGACTGAATCATCCTGGCATTTTGGGGACAGATGCTATTACATTATAATACAATTGTTATGCCCTGTTATATTTGTTTAGCTAATATTTTCTTTTGGAAGGTCACATCTATGTTCATTAGTGGAACTGGCCAAAAAACTTCACAGTTCATTAACTTGATTAATTTAAAGTTGCTCAAACTTTCCTTTTTAACATTTTTTGAAATAATGTATATAAGAAATAAATTATTTCATCCCTGACAGCTTGTTTGAATTCATGTGTAAATTTACCTTGGATTGGAGGATAAGAGAAATTTTGAAAATTCATGTCAGTTACTTTAGTGGTTATTAGTCGATTCTAGTTTTCCCTGCTTTTGTCTTTTTTGCCACTTGAGGCATCTCTTATTGTTATTGATTTTAAAATTTATTCAAGCAATATTTGTAATATATTCTTTTATTGTCAGCTCCATTGATATATAATTGACATAAAACATTGTGTGTAAATTTAAGGTATACAATGTGTCGATTTGATACACTTTTCCATTTCTATATAATAAGCACTGCTTATTATAAGTGTTAGTTAATACATCTATCTACTCACTTTTAAGTGTATAGAAACTTTTACTTGTATAGTACAGTATTGGTAACTATAATCACATTGTTGTGCATTAAATCCTCAGAATTTGTTCATCTTCTAACCAGGAATTTGTACTCTTTGAACATTCCCGGTTCTACCTCTCAGCCCCTAGTAATCACCATTCTACTCTGTTTTTACAAGTGTGGTGTCTTAGATTCCACATATAAGTGATATCATAAATGTCTTAAATATGTACCATGCATATAATTATCTTTAATTCTCACTCTACATTTTGTTTATTTAAATAGTTTATCATTTTTTTCTTATACGTCCTGCCATTGTTTTACCTATCCATCCTTTGAAAGAACAAGTTTCTGGAGTTATGAATCATGTCTAAATTCTTTCGATCATATTTTATTCAATTCTACTTTTACTTTTATTATTTCTTTTTTTCTTGATTCTTAGGACTTATTCATCTGCTCACTACATCACTTCTTAATTTGAATGCTGAGCTAATTTATTTTAATAGTTCTTTTTCTCTGATAAATGTTTCAAATTCATTAATTTCCTTCTAATCTGCGTCTCACAGGTATTAACATGCAGTGTTTTCATTACCATTTAGCTTAAATATTTTGTATTTTTCCTTATTGTTTTCTCTTTTTATTTAATACTATGAATGTTATGTTTAGTATGCTGTCTAAACTTTAGGCTTTATTGTTCATTCCCAATTTTCTTAAATTAAGAACATATTTCATGTTCTGAATGATACTGAGTTTTGGAATTTATTAAGGCCCTCTTGTTTAGTGAATTTTGTGAGACCTTATACTTGATAACTTGATAACTTGATTAATTTATAGATTATACTTGATTAAGTTATAGGTTCAGTTTTTTTCCATCAATGGTTTGAAGATATTTTATCACTGTCTTCTTGCATCCAGTGTTACTGTTGAAAGACTGATATCATCACTTACTTTGTAGGTATCTGGGTTTTCCTGGCTGAAGCATTTGGAAGCTATTATTGTCTTTTATGCCCTCAAAAATCATTATAATGGGTCTAAGTGTAGCTTTTTCCTATCAATTCTATCAGCACCTAAGGAATTATATCTTTGTCCAATTCTAGGTATTTCTTACTATTATTTCTTAATATATATATACTTAATATAATGTTATTACTTCTTAATATATATAGGATATACTATAATATTACTTTCTCTCCTCCATTTATTCTTTGCTCTCCTTCTGAAAGTCCTTTTAGTTAGTCATTGATACATCTACTTCTATCCTCTATCTTAATCTTTCACTTTTTCCATTATTATTTCCTGACATATTCCAGGAGACTTCTTCACCTTTATCATATGGTTCACTTATTTGTTTTTCAGCTAAATGAAGTTTATTATTCAAGATATCAATGCAGCAATTTAGTTTAACAATATTATTTTTCAAATCTAACTCCTTCAGCTGTTTCTTCATAACTATCTGCTCTACTTCTGTTTCCCATAGTCTCTGTTATACGTCTGCTAGCATAAACTATGCATACTTTAAATCTTTGCTGTGTATGTTCCATTCATTCTACTTCCTCTTTTATGCATATTCTAATTGTGCCTTTCCTTCCAAGGACTTGTTCTTCTTACATGTCTCATGATTTCTCCATGATACATTTTGAGTTCTTATTCTCCTAGACTGAGGTATGAAAGGGCCTATAGTGTCTCCCTGGGAGTGATGGTGCAATTCCAGGTGCCACGCTTTAAAATCCAGAGTTGGGACCCTCTATTTTGTGGTAGTTTTCTAACTATTCTTCTTTCACATGCATGATAAATCCTTGGAATCTACTCCAGGAGCTAGGAATTGTTCAAAAGGGTCATAGGATATTACTATAAGCTTATTTTAGCTAAAATGACCTACAAATATATGGAGACTAGAAGAGTCTACTTAAAGAATCTTAGGACAATCTTAGGACCAAATCTATGACAAAGGAGGCAAGAATATACAATGGAGAAAAGACAACCTCTTCAATAAGTGATTCTGGGAAAACTGGACAGCTACATGTAAAATAATAAAAATTAGAATACACTCTCACACCATATACAAAAATAAACTAAAATTGGATTAAATACCTAAATGTAAGTTTGGACACTATAAAACTCTTAGAGGAAAACATAGGCAGGGAAACATTGACATAAATTGCAGCAAGAAATTTTTTGACCTACCTCTTAGAGTAATGAAAATAAAAACAAAAATAAATGGGATCTAATTAAACCTAAAGTCTTTTGAAGAAGCAAAGGAAACCATACACAAAACAAAAAGACAATCCTCAGAATGGGAGAAAATATTTGAAATGAAGCGATTGACAAGGGATTAATCTCCAAAATACACAAAAAGCTCATGCAGTTTCGTATCCAAAAAAACAAAAACCCAATCAAAAAATGGATAGAAGATCTAAATAGACAGTTCTCCAAAGAAGACAGACAGATGGCCAAAAAGCACATGAAAAGATGCTTAACATCACCAATGATTAGAGAAATACAAATCAAAACTACAATAAGATATCACCTCATACTGGTCAGAATAGTCATCATCAAAAAATCTACAAACAAGAAATGCTGGAGAAAGTGTAGAGAAAAGGAAACTCTTCCTACATTGTTGGTCGGAATGTAAACTGGTACAGCCACTATGAAGAACAGTATGGAGATTCCTTAAAAAACTAAAAATAGAGCTACCTTATGATTCCGCAATCCCACTCCTGGGCACATATCCAAAGAAAAGCATGGTTCAAAAGGATACAGATGTCCCAATGTTCATTGCAGCACTATTTATTAATATAATAGCCAGAACACAGAAGCAGTCTAAATGTCCATGAACAGAGGAATAGATTAAGAAGATTTAGTACATATATAAAATGGAATATTATTTAGCCTTAAAAAAACAAAATAATGCTATTTTCAGCAACATGGATGAACCTAGAGGTCATCATTCTGAGTGAAGTGGGTCAGACAGAGAAAGACAGTATCATATGATATTGCTTATATGTGGAATCTTCCCCCCAAAATGTACAAATGAACTTATTTATGAGACAGAAGTAGAGATACAGAATTAGGGGGAAAAAATATCATGACCAGAGGATAGGGTGGTAGGGACAAATTGGGAGATTGGGATTGATATATATGTACCGCTATATATAAAATAACTCGTAAGAACCTACAGTATAGCACAGGGAACTCTATTGAATGCACTGTAATGGCTTGCGGCGTGGGAAAAGAATCTTCAAAAAAAAAAAGAGTAGATATATGTAAATGTATAACTGATTCACTTTGCTGTACACTTGAAACCACTACACTACTGTATTAATAAATCAACTATATCCCAATAAAATTTGTTTAAAATATTGGTTCCACATAAATGTATTCTAAGTTTCTAACACTAGAATGTGGCACTGATGATTCCTCTGAGTATAAAAAGGCCTGTCTTCCACATTAAATTTATATATTTTCCTAAATATTCCCCAGAGCCATCCTTAATTTTGAGGAGGAAATAGAGAAACATTTTTCCCTAATCAACCATAGTAGACACTCTAAAATGTGTCTAGCAGGTGAAAGCAATAAATCCTATTAGCTGAAACAAAAAGTATAGGCTATAATGATCTATAAATATTGGTTACCTGCCATAATACAGCTTTTATAGAAGGAGGAAATGGAAGGATAGTTATGCAATTATGACTATTAGACATTTGACTAGGGCAACTACAGTACTCAATTTCCTGTCAGGAAAGCAATAGTAATATTTGATCCACATATGCCCTCATACTAATAGTAAAATAGCCACTTTAAAAGGGAGTAAATTTCATGGGGCATTCATAGCTTAATAGTTCAAGGCTGAGGCATTCTTGTCAGTGGGCTAAAGTTTCAGGGCTGACACTTCACAATTGCATGATCTTGGACAAGTTACTTCACCCCGTTGTATTTATTTCCTTGTTGGTAAAAGAGAATTGACAACAGCCCATACCTCTACAGGGATGTTAAACAAAGTGCCTACAAAACACATGGCACCTGGTGAGAAGTAAGAATGTAGAAGTGTTAGCTGTTCAGTTGTGCCCAACCTTTAGTGTCCCCATGGATTGTAACCCACCAGGCTCCTCTGTCTATGGAATTCTCTAGGCCAGAATACTGGAGTGGATAGCCATACCCTTCAGGGGATCTTCTGGACCCTGGGATCAAAGCCATGTCTCTTGCAATGAAGGTAGATTCTTTACCATATGAGCCACCTTTATTTTATTTTTCTTGCGTGAACATGAATATCAAGCATAACATACAGACTTTTAAAATACAGCGGGTATTGGCCAAAGATTATTAGAGTCTGAGCACTTTAAAGAAACATTTCTTTCCTCTAAGCAATTGAGTAAACATTTAACTCAGTCAGTAGACAGAACGCAATTTGCAATTCAACATCAATTAAAAGCTCTGAACAGGGAAGAGATGTGATCAAAGTGAACATGAAAATAGCTATGCAATAGTTTGAAAAGCAAAATCTCAATTCACTATAAACTTGGAAGAAGATTTGCCAGCAGGAGCCAGGAAGCACCTTTACAATGTTTATGTTTTTAATATGATTTGAGATACCACTTAACCTAAAATTTATTTTATATCCTCAAAACTATAACACCACAGAGAAAAGACAGTTCAGATTTTTTACAATAGATGTAATTCTGATATAATTAGTGGCCAGTTCAAGAAAAGCCTAAGTAAATTACAATGATATCAATCCAGAAAAATAATCAAGGGAAATCAAGACTGGACCAAAGCAGGAATTCACCTTAACAACTCCTGGTTAAGAGTTTCATCCATATTTGAAATTAAAGTTTGGTTTATGAAATTAATCATTTTAATAGTTAAGTGAGAAAGAGGTAAAAAACGACTGAAGCAGTTGTGTGTAGGTGTGTGCGTGCACGCACATGTGGTAGGAAGAATAACAGCCCCCTAAGATGTCCATATCCTAGTTCCCAAATTTGTGAATATGTTATATTACATGGCAAAATTATGTTGAATGCTTTTATCTGTTTAGTTGCAGATGGAACTAATGTTGCATATCAACTGTACTAAAAAGGTAAGATTTTTCTGCATTATCCAGGTAGGTAATAGGAGGCACAGGGACCCAATCCCATATTCTTGCCTGGAGAACCCCATGGACAGAGAAAACTGGCAGGCTACAGTCCATAGGGTTCACAGAGTTGACATGACTAAAGTGACTGAACACACACAGCACACACGATGTAGTCACACAAGTCCTTAAGAGTAGAGAACCTTTCCACACTGGGTTGGAGAGATGTGGTGTGAGAAGGACTGAGCTGCTCTTGCTGGCTTTGAAAAGAGAGGAAGAAGCCACAAGCCAAGGAATGTGGTAGCTTCTAAAAGCTGGGAACCACCCTCAGTAACAGCCAGCAAAAAACAGGATCTCAGTTGTATCACTGCAAGGAATAAGATTATGCCCACAACTTGAATGAGTAAAGAAACAGGTTGTTCCCTAGAACCTCCAGAAAAACAAGAAGGCCAGGCAGCACCTTCACGGTAGGGCAGTGAGACTGGTGATGGGATTCCGGCCAATAAACTTTAAGATAATAAATTTGTGTTATTTTAAGCCATTAAGCACATATATGGTAAACTGTTGTGGCAGCAACAGAAAACCAACACTAGAGAAAGACAGAGATTTTAAGACGACAACTGCAGAAACAGTGAAACTCAATTTTATTACAAAATGCTAATAAGTAAAAATGACACAGAACCTTGTGTTGGGCCTAGCAAAAACCTCAGAAGGCATGCCTAGATTCCTATTCTTGAAGGCAGATCCTTCCTCTTCTTGTATATTATCCTTCCATCCCAACTCTGCTCTGCAGCACACACACAGGGGCTAAGCAAGCCCCATGAAGACAGAATACTCACAGAAATGCTGCTCAACTACATGCTAAGTCCTGGCACCAGAACTGTGAATGCTAAGATCAAGGAGGGGCCACTCGGTTCCAAACAAAAGGCACTTTGTCAGGAGTAGCATTCTAAGATCACTTTGAAAGTTTAAAATTGCATGTAATAAAAATTATGCTTGATAAATCTCTTAAATTATCCATAAAGCATATTTTAGATTGTTTTGTGTATTTAACCCAACAATGTAATGTGTGTATGTGAACAGCAATGGTTTAATATATATATATATACACACACACAAAATATTATTCTACACAGTTTCTTTATTTTTCCAAACACAGTTGAATTAAGAGTAAGCTCAGTGCAGCCCCACAGTGTATACAAATGTATTACTACATACATTTATTCACAAAGGATGTGTAGTAGTTAGGTAAGTGGTAAGCTATAAACACACATACAAATGTGGATAAAGACAGTCATCCTTGACTTCTGTGCTTCTCTTTCAAACTATATGTGAAGGATGGGAAAATTTTTCCAGTTTTACCTTCATATGAATCCATTTTAACCATCTCCACTGCTGGTTCAAATCACCATCATCGCCAATCCAAATCATTGGGCCAGTCTACTTAGTGATTTCCCTGTTTCAGGCTTGATGTCCTCAATCTATTCTCAACACAGCTACCAGAGTGACACTGTTAAAATAGGTTGGATCAAGTCCCTGCAGATGATGCCACTCTAATGGCAGAAAGTGAAGAGGAACTAAAGAGCCTCTTGATGAGAGTAAAAAAGGAGAGTGAAAAATCTGGCTTAAAACTCAACATTCAAAAAACAAAGATCATAGCATGCAGTCCCATCACTGCATGGCAAATCGATGGGAGAAAAGTAGAAGCAGTGACAGACTTTATTTTCTTGGGCTCCAAAATCACTGTGAATGGTGACTGCAGCCATGAAATTAAAAGACACTTGCTCCTTGGAAGAAAAGCCATGACGGATCTAGAGAGCTTATTCAAAAGCAGAGATATCACTTTGTCAACAAAGGTCTGTATAGTCAAAGCTATGATTTTTCCAGTAGTCATGTATGGATGTGAGAATTGGACCATAAAGTAGCCTGAATGTTGAAGAATTGATGCCTTTGAATTGTGGTGCTGGAGAAGACTCTTGAGGGCCCCTTGGACAGCAAGGAGATCCAACCAGTCCATCCTAAAGGAAATCAACCCTGAATATTTATTGGAAGGATTGATGCTAAAGCTAAAGCCCCAGTACTTTGGCCACCTGGTGTGAAGAGCTAACTCACTGGAAAAGACCCTGATGCTGGGAAAGATGAAGGCAAAAGAGGAAGAAAGCAGCAGAGGATGAGATGGTTAAATAGCATCACCAACTCAATGGACATGAGTTTGAGCAAACCCTGAGCCTAGCGTGCCACAGTTCACAGGGTTGCAGAGTCAGTGACTTAACAACTGAACAACAACAACATAGGGGCTAAGGCAACAGTCCAGGATCAATCTTCTTGGCCATATTGTCATTGCCAGGGTGCCCACACTTTCCTTTACTTATTACTGATGACAGAAAGTCCATGATTTTGATTATGTGCTTGTTCAAAGTAGTCTCTGAGGTCTGACTGAGTGTTCATTAAACTATTTCTGGGGAAGGATTTGCCACCTTCTAATATGTACTACCTACTGCTGATCATCTGCTTTAGTTACTAATAAAAATGGCTTTTGGATCAATATTCTACTTCAATAATCTTAGTTAGCTACATTATTTCAATCTTTTTTACCTTCTGGCATCATTAATATTAGTATACCTGCTATGGTTAGAAGAAGGATGCTTTAATATTTTTTACCAAGTAAAGTTACTTCCTGCTGGAAGTCTAAGTGAAAGTGAAGTTGCTCAGTCGTGTCCAACTCTTTGTGACCCCATGGACTGTAGCCTACCAGTCTCCTCCGTCCATGGGATTTTCCAGGCAAGAGTACTGGAGTGGATTGCCATTTCCTTCAGTGGAGGATAAATCTACCATTGCACAGAATCCTGAACAGTGTGCTGCTTCCTCTGTAAGATTTGTCACTTCCTCCTGGTGCTAAAACAGCTAAGGGGCATCATCCTTTAAGAAGTCCATTTCCCGATATAATTCCAGTCTTATCTAAACAAGCCTCATTTCACTTTATCCTCCTCTCTTTTTCTTCCCCTTCTTGTTCAGTGTGCCATGAAGACTTCTTGAAGGCACAGAGAAGAAAAGAAAAAGGGGGAAATAGGGGGAATGGGAAGAAAGAAAGAAGGAGGGAATGAGGGAAGTTGAATACAGCTCTTACTTTGTCATTCATTGTGATAACATTTTCATATAAATAATTCCATCTAATCTTTGTTAAATGGGTATTATTTCCTCCTTTTTACGGAATAAAAACCAGACTGGGACAGGCTGAATGAATTATTCAGAGTTATAATGAGAGTAATGGCTCCATAGATGTTTCTACAAGTTTTCTTTAAAAGTAAGCTGTGTTTTGAATTGTTTTCATTGTGTGTGTTGTTCTGCTGCTGACTTTAGTTTATTTTAGGCAATTATCCTATGTGATGAGGTTATGTACATTAAAAAAATTCTTAGTAAATTCTAAGAATAAAATGTGTTAAATTTACCCCCAAAATTGATCTATACAATTAGTTAATTTCTAAGGAAAAAAGCATTCACTGTACTGCAGCATAATGAATGTCCCATCTGCAATAATTTAATTTTAATAAGTGCATAATGCTTCTAATATTTTCTTATCTCAAGGTTAAAAGTCATCATCAGAGTCTTCTATTCTGCATGTATTATCAGATGTTTACTACACAGTGCCACCTGTTTAAAGTTGTCTCCTGTGGCTAGAGCTAAAACCCAGAAAAACAAGACAACAAAGCAAAAGATATCATGTTGCCATTAAAAGTTTGTTCCAGTAAAGCATTCATAAGAATATATTGTTTATAATTTCTCAATGTTATATTTCCAGTGAAAAAAGGAAATCAGTTGTTATAATTTAAGGAAACAAAAATGCCTTCACTGAAAAAGTTGGCTTCTCTGTTGAGCTTGTATTTATAATCCAGTAAATTCAACAAAGGTCCGTCTAGTCAAGGCTATGGTTTTTCCAGTAGTCATGTATGGATGTGAGAGTTGGACTGTGAAGAAAGCTGAGTGCCGAAGAATTGATGCTTTTGAACTGTGGTGTTGGAGAAGACTCTTGAGAGTCCCGTGCACTGCAAGGAGATCCAACCAGTCCATTCTAAAGTAGATCAGTCCTGGGTGTTCTTTGGAAGGAATGATGCTAAAGCTGAAACTCCAGTACTTTGGCCACCTCATGCAAAGAGTTGACTCATTGGAAAAGACTCTGATGCTGGGAGGGATTGTGGGCAGGAGGAGAAGGGGACAACAGAGGATGAGATGGCTGGATGGCATCACCGACTCGAAGGATGTAACTTTGAGTGAACTCTGGGAGTTGGTGACAGGGAGGCCTGGCGTGCTGCAATTCATGGGGTCGCAAAGAGTCAGACACGACTGAGCGACTGAACTGAACTGAACTGAATTATCAAGGGGGACAATGAGTAAGAATAGAGAGAAAACTACTTTAGACCAAGAAAATAGACAAGATTCCCTCCCCCATACCTAACCAACCCAAAAGGAAAAAGAGGCAAGGGCAACGGAATTTTCTGTCATCCAAAGCTAGAAAAATCCTGTGCCCCAATTATTGAAAGGATATGTGTTATAGTAGCAAAGTACTCAGGGTCTGGACTCAAGTCTGCCTGAATTCCAGCAAAACTCCTGCCTCTGCATGTTACTAAACACTGCCTGGTTATTTCTCTTTTGCTTCTTGTTTCCTCATTTGTGTAGTGATAGAATTAGTAGTGCCTACTGACAATATGGTTTTGAGCATTAAAAAGATGTACATATATTGAATTGACTAAAAAGTTCATTTAGGTTTTCCATAAGATGTTATAGTTAATGTAGAACAGCACCTGGCATTTAATAAGCTCAGTAAATGTAGTTGTTGGTTGACGCTATTACTAATTAGCGAAAGTAATTCATCATAGCAAAGCAGTGCCATGTTTAGGATCTAGAGCCAGACAACTAGGTTCAAATCCTGGTTCCATCACTAACTAGGTGTGTAACCTTGGGAAATGTATAATCTTAAATTCTCTATACTTCAGGTTTCTCATCTGTAACATGAGAATAATACTAATAAGTACTTCATAGGGTATTTATGAATATTAAGTAAGTTAATATTTGTAAAGTGCTTAGAATAATGCCTGGAATATAAGTGCTTATTATATTCAAAAAATAAATAATTCAAACTACATTCACCTTGCACCATCCAACAGGAAGTCTGTTCCAACCAACAGATCCAGTTGCCAGTATATTTAAGACTGTTCCTTGTATATATACATTCTTTAGGAAAGGACTTAAGACCCAGAAAAAATTTTTTTTAATTTCCAAAGCAAAGGGTTTTATTTTAACCCTACCTCAACTTTACTCCAGCTCTAAACAGCATATATAATTTCCAGAGATGCTCTATCTGATGCAGTTCCTTTTCAGTTCCTTGTCTCTATGTAATAATTATCACCTAATTTCCTTCTAAATTAAAATGGACTTTTAGACTCCATGAATTCATTCCTGAAACAAAGCCAAGCATTAATTCACATGCAATCTTCTCCTACTTTGAAAATTCTTCTTTTTCAATTAGAGGAATTTGGCTATATAATGAGAAAATCCAAAAAATAAAGGTGAAAATGAAAGGGAATCAAATCTTTTAAAACTCATCTTACACTATCTTTCTATAAAAAGCATCCAGTAATTCCCTAAGATAACAGAGGTGATCTCCTGGTGACAGCATAATATTGGGGAAAATTTTCAATGTTAAGCAATTCTATTTTTTTATAATTAGATATGCTGCAATAACAAATAAACCAAATTCCAATGGTTTAACACAGCAAGTTTTCCTTCCTCACTCAAGTCACAGTCAAATAAAAGCTGGGTGACTCTCTTGGGTAGCTCACTTCTAATCAATGACTCAGGGATCCAGGTATCTCCAAATATGTGGGTTCATCACCATGTGATCATGTGATCACATCATCACATGATCAGACATGTGAACTATAAAGACAAAACTATATTTTAAGATATCTGTCAACATTTCATTAGCCAGAACTAGTCACATGGTTCCCATGCTATAGTTAGGAAGCTGAAATATATAGTTTTCCTGAGTTTCATGGAACAGAAATGGAATCACTGAACATCTACTCAATCTCCGCCACAGTGGTCATTTGCTCACTCTAGTTCTGAGATCCTTAAGGAGACATAACTTTCTTATCAAATTCTACCAGCATATCACCACCAATAATTGTGGGAGCCAATAACTGTTTATTAAATAAATTAATGAAAAATACCACCCCTACTTGTATTTGTCCTTCTGGTGAGTTTACTGGGCTGTTTCTTGCCATTTGTTTGTTGGTTTGTTAATTCAGTGGAAGAGATAACTCCCTTCTAATTACAGCCTTCTCAACTGCTCTGCCTGGGACAAAGGCTGCACCCTCATCCCTTGGCTAGTCTGTAAAACAGGGCTGGAGTAAATTGTGGAAGTCAAATTAGAAAAAAGCAAAAGTTAGATGCTGTAGGGCAGAGTTAAGCATCTGCAGTTTATGAGAACATGGGCTAAGAACAAAGAATAAAGTACCTTTAGATATCAGACCAAAGATGACAACATTCGGATTAGGTAAATAGTACAGGTGATGAAATCACCCTAATGTCAAAAGAAGGACAGAATGAAGGAAAGATACAGGACATTTAGCTAGAAGAAGCACTGCTGCTGCTGCTGCTGCTAAGTCGCTTCAATCGTGTCCGACTCTGTGCGACCCCACAGACGGCAGTCCACCAGGCTCCCCCGTCCCTGGGATTCTCCAGGCAAGAACACTGGAGTGGGTTGCCATTTCCTTCTCCAATGCATGAAAGTGAAAAGTGAAAGGGAAGTTGATCAGTCGTGTCCGACTCCTAGCGACCCCATGGACTGCAGCCTACCAGGCTCCTCCATCCATGGGATTTTCCAGGCAAGAGTACTGGAGTGGGTTGCCATTGCCTTCTCAGAGAAGAAGCACATAATCTGGTTAAAATTTCTTTATAAAGGTGGTCTTTGCTAGACTTCCCTGGTGGCTCAGACGGTAAAGCGTTTGTCTACAATGCGGGAGACCTGGGTTCGATCGCTGGGTTGGGAAGTTCCCTGGAGAAGGAAAAGGCAACCCACTCCAGTAATCTTGCCTAGAAAATCCCATGGACGGAGGAGCCTGGTGTCCATAGGGTCGCAAAGAGTCGGACATGACTGAGCGACTTCACTTTCACTTTTCCTAGGGTGACCCCAGGCATGCTTGAATTAATTTCTAAACCAGAACATAAGCATATCTGATATGCTTTGACAGAGGCAGAACTTTTTTTCTTGTTCTGCTTATCCTGAAAAAAGATGATCTGAAGCACTCACTGCTGCATATCTTCCATCTGAGTCCACTACTTTAAATTACATATCTACCATAGATCCAGTCCTCCACACTCCAGCCCAAGAGTGTGAAGACTTTAAAACAAAGTCTGATGTAGTCTGTGTCCCAAGTATTTTGTCAGCTCATCACTGGATGATATCAATAGCTAGGCCACTTGAACCAGAATTGATGTTATTCAGTCCTTAAGTCATATCTGACTTTTTGTGACCCCATGAACTGCAGCATGCCAGACTTCCCTGTCCTTCACTATCTCCCTGAGTTTTTTTTTTTTTTTTTTTAGTTTTTTTTTTTTTTTTAACCAAAATACATAAAATCAATTGTGTGTATATGTCAGGATGTGTTCCTTAATCTTTCTGAATCTCAGTGCCTTAATCAACAAAATGAGAAAACTGAATTAAACGGTGTCTAAATGCCCTACTCAGTCCAAAGTTCTAGGATACTATTCTCTGTGTTTGGTAACAGCATGATTGAAAGCTTCTGAATCATGTTCAGGTACAAGAGGAACAAAAGAGCTTGTTCAATCTGAGCAAATGAAAAGAATTTCTATTAAGGATATTGAAACCCATGCCTGTCTTTTGGTGATTCATTTCTGACCTCTTCTTGAAAGGTTATCATCTCCTTCAAAACAACAAACAAATGATCCTTCCCCAGGACATGGAATCTGCATTTACAAAGTCTTAAGTGGTTGGTTTCCACAGGTGTGAGGTCACAGTGTTTTGTGCCATCCGTGACTTCCTGAGCTCCAATGAGGTGATTCAGTTACCACTCTCCTTTGTGAAACTATACTGTATTATGTGTTAGGCTTTCTCTTCCATCATGAAAATGTTTACAAATATGAGTTGCTGTCAATCCTTACAAGAAGAAGAATGGAATGGCCAAAAGAGACCATAATATTTGGGATCAAACAGACCTGGATTTGAACTCCCAGCCTTCTGCTTACTAGCTTTGGCTCCTGGGACAAATTATTTAACATTTCTGAGATTTAAGTTTTAAATTTGCATAAATGAAACACAGATTTGCCTGAATTTTTCTGAAAGAATATACATGGGGCATATCTAACAGTATCAGTAGATGCTCAAAGAATGGCCACTGGGTTTGTCTGTGATTGTTAAGGGAGACAAACCTGTGCCAAAGTTTGGAAATTAAATTAACCAAGTCTGAATCCATGCAGCTGCCACGGCATAGACTTTGAAAATACATCTGGGAATTCCCTGATGGTTCAATGTTTAGGAGTTGGTATTTTCACTGCCTTTGTCCGGGTTCAATCTCTGGTAAGGGAATTAGGATCCCACAAACTGTGCAGTGTGGCTGAAATGAAAAGAAAGTACAGATGCCTGATTCTTTCCATTTTCTGTCATCTTCACCCCTCAGTGATCTTTCATTCAATAATTTTATTGGACAACCTTGAATTTTTATTCTGGATCAGTTTTGGAGGGATGCTAGGGGCAGTTTATCATAGAATCTAGCCCTGTAAATTTTATTAAACTAAATAAAGATCATGACTTGCTCAAGATGATCTGGTTACTTCAGGGATGGGCTCTTCTTACTCAGCACCCAGTTCTCTTTGCCTAAGTAGTAACGTGAAAGTTGCTCAGTCGTGTCTGACTCTTTGCAACCCCATGGATAGTCCATGGATTTCTCCAGGCCAGAATACTGGAGTGGGTAGCCTTTCCCTTCTCCAGGGGATCTTCCCAACCCAGGGATCAAACCCAGGTCTCCTGAATTGCAGGAGGATTCTTTACCAGCTGAACCACAAGGGAAACCCTTGCCTAAGAACAGGATAAATATTAGCGACACGTTGTCACATTATGAATGGCTTGATCACAATATTGCTTTTAATAAAAACTTTCCAACCCTTACACGTTATCTCTATTTTGTAACAATTTGCATGTTTCCATTTTAAAGAACATAATAATGATCACTTAACAATGATTTTTTTAAGTTTGAATTATACGCAACCTCCAGAAAAAAATCTAAAAGACGTGTCAATTTGTAGAGAGATAAGGCCATAAAGTTCCATAAAAATTATTTTTAAATGTTTCCTAAAGTTGATAACATAAGAATATAGGTCTTTTTTCATAATAACAAATAAATTGCCCAAATGCAGAACTTAAGAAGTCTCCCTGAATCTACTGCTCCTCTGTTCAGGTATTCATATTCTTGACCTAAGGAATACAACCTGACAGTCAATGAGAATAATTCCTACCAGCTTATTATTAGTCAAAGACACTGACTGTCAATAATAAGGCATTCCTTAATATGAAAAGCTTTACCAAGACTGGAGCCAAAGTCTCTCCCAAAGCAGCCAGAACATACACCTTAATAAAGCTATGCACTCACTCTCCTTACAAAGTCAAGTGTATAGCTTTGCGTGGTCTACACTTGTCACTGCTGCCTTTTGCCTCAGGGTATAGGGAACAAGCCTGCCAAAGACGAACTATAAAATGCAGTCTGACTGTAGAAAACAATGTCAAAATCAGGGACAAGTGACTATAAAATCTATAGATTTCTTCAAGACCCACTTTTCCTCAAATGGTTATAAAAACTATTGTGAGTTCTTTAGAAACTAAACCTGGTATGAGGAGGCAACACAGATAAGATTAACATTAACACTCAAAGCAACCCCAATCATCAAATGTCTTGTGATCTAAGGGAAAAGAAGGCAACAGTAGGGTGGAACAAAATTAATACTCCCAGAGTTTTCTTTCCAAGTCAACTAAATAGGAGTCTCTTTCTCTGCTAAAGTTCTTTCCATCTTCACCTTCTATGGATAACATTTTTTTGCCAGGGGGCTCTCTTGGATTTTGTGTTTCAATGATCATGTACAAATGTGATACAGTGGGTAAGGATATGAGTATGTAAGCTAAGATTGGATAGGAATTCTTCAAGAATGCTCAGACGAAAAAGAAGGGCAGGAGCAGCTGGGTATGTGGGAGAAGTAGATGAAAGAAAGATTAAATGATTCTGAGAGTACCTCCTAGCTTCCTTATGGGGATTGAAATATGCAATTAGGAATCAGATTTTCTTTGAAATGTCCTGTGTTGATGAATCATGCTTCTTTGATCACATTGCCACTCTGAGAAAGAGCTAGATGAGTGTGGCACTTTACTAGTTACCCAGAAAATTGGCTAAAGAAGTCTTTCAAAGTAATAAGAAGTGTGTTTAATTTATTGATCAGAAATCTCTGCGACTGGATGCTTTTGGTGTGCTATACTTTTAGAGAAAGACATTGAAATAAGTAAACGTAGACAAGATGAATTCATACATGACATCAGGCATTGTTGTGTTTATAGATAATTTACATCCATAAACTCATCTAATCTTCCCCCAAACCTTAAAATGAAGATACCATTATTTCCATTTTATAAATGAGTTAGCTGAGGCATAGAACCCCAAATTACACAGCTACTAAGTGAGGAGGCAGAATATGAATGCAGGCATTCAGTCTCCTGGGCCTGAATCATTCATAATTATGCTGCCTTACTGATTATAGATAAAGATCTTCTTAAAGATTTTATATCTGTCTTGTTATTCAGGTTGTAGATATAGAATCAGGAAATTAGGAGGCCAATGAAAGAGCATGAGAGAAAGCAAAGCATTATGTGCATGCCTACGTGCTCAGTCATGTCCGACTCTGTGACTCCATAGAGTGTAGCCTGCCTGGCTTCTCTGTGCAATAGGATTTTCCAGGCAAGAATATTGGAGGAGGTTGCCATTTCCTACTCCAGGGAATCTTCCCGAGCCAGGGATCGAACCCCTGTCTCCTGCATCTTCTGCATTGGCAGGTGGATTCTTTACCACTGTGCCACCTGGGAAGCCCAAAGCATCATGAGAGAAGGTGGGGAATAAAGAGGAAAGGATTTGAGATGAAATTCTGGTTCTTCTCCTTTCTAACTGTGTGATCTCAGTCAAGTCACTAAATCTCTGTGTCCAAGTCTCCTTAAATTTTACATGGCATTGACAAGAGTACTATTTCAAAAGATTTTTGTCAAAATTAAAAGAATTAATCCCCAGGCTCCATACTTAGCACAGCCCTTAACATCTCCCACACAGAAGCCAAACATTCTGAGATCCCTTTTGCCACTCTTTCTCTAGCCAAACAACTCTAGCCTGTGTAAAAATAAAGTGTTCAAGGTAAAACAATATGTTCAGTGATATGGATCACCCAATATACAAGGCTGTGTGCTGTAACCATGGAGATGGTTTTATATTTTATCTTTGGTAGATATCGTTTTCTAAAAGCCTTTCCATGAGGTCTACATTCCTGACTAGTGCTGAAGGCAGCTTTCTTTTTGCTTATTCAATTAATTTCAACAACTTTTATTGAGCACCCCCTCCTGTCTATCCTCCTGGTTCAAGCTCTCATTGTTTCTATTGTTTTCTTGTTTTTTTTTTTCAGCCTCCTCCTACCTTGTTCCACTGTTTCTTGTCTCCAACTCTCCACCCCAAATTTATGCCACTCTTCTACACTTCTACCAGTGCTAGCTTTATGATAAGCACAATCCAACCAGATAGATTCTTCCCTAGAATATTCCAGAAGCTCCTCAAATTTCCCAAGGTAAATTTACGTTTCTTAGTTTGCCACACACAAGCCTCTGTGAAGTGTCTTTTGCTTTCCTCTCTAGATTCACCCTGAACCATTCTCCTAATCTGCAGATTGACCTCACTGTGTCTACTATTGACAATTCTATCTTCTTCATCCCTGGCTCTTACCTATTGCATTGCCTCTCTCTGCTTCGGATGTACAGCTACATCTTTGCATGATGCTCTTCTTCCTGACACTCCTTCAATACTTCACCAAAGTTCCCATACTTGAATACCTTCTTTTCCTCCATCAAGACCCAGCATTAGCCCTGGCAACTCTAGGATAACCTTGCTGATATCTGGTTTCCTAGATATGCTCATATTCCCATATGTTAAACTCAATCACTACACTTGATGAATTGACCTGTGACATTTTTGAGGACAGAAACTGTTTTTCATCTCTGTATTTCCAGGTCAAGCTTGGCACATAGTAGACATTAAATAGAAGGCATTCTTCAGTGCTGAATGAACGAACAAGTGGATGAAACTCAACTAAACTCATTCAAAATATGTACATTCACATGGAAGTACATAAACTAACCCTCATGATGTTCCTCCAAAAGGTAGGAACCACAGCATGTGTTTTCTTGCTACAGAGTGAAGAAAAATGGAAACCTATTCTTGTTTACCAAAACATCTATAAGCCAACATCTGACTTATGTCAGTGATTACAATGGTAAAAAGAATCTCACTAATATAAGATTATAGGAGACTGTGAACCACAACCTGTCTCTGCTAGGTAGTTATATTAGAAAAGAATTTGTTGGAAAATTTAAAAATTTTCTCTATGAAATTTGCATGTTGACACATTCATTTAAAAATAATTTGATTTAAAGAATACATTTGTGAATTTATAAGTGTTAATAATTTTGTGTACTTTTTTGGACCTTTGGTTTTTATTACCTTTCCCCACCAGCATGTTTGCAGTTCTACACAATGCAGGGATCGATACCATGCCAACGGTAGCATATGTGCTGCTAAATCCGACATATGGGGAGAGGTGAAAGAGAAACTTTCAAAATGATCAATTTATCATTCTTAGCATTTTTCAAGATATGAGTCCTGGCACTTCATTTTTCAAGACTCACATTAAAAAGCGTGCCTACCAAGCTATATCTGTAAGTGTTAAGGGAACACATCAAGGATTAAATATGGTAGGGTGAATTATATGCCCAGGAGTTTAACTGAACTCCATCGTGATGACTTGGGTGAAGAAGAACAGATGAAGCAAGGGAGAGGTGGATGGAGACAGGCAACAGTGCTAGGCTGGGGTCTCAGAGTGATGAAGCTAATCCACGTAGGACTTCCTCTGTGCTCTCATCAGCTTCACTGCCCATGTCCAACAAGTTCAGTCCCTCATGACCACATGTTCCTGGAAACTACTAACCTGGCTTCAGGAGCCTTGCACTGCCACTGTCTTTAAAATTGGAGGCCTTGTTTGCTGATACACTGTCAAGGATCTTGTTACACCCCATGTTAATTTAATTAAGGGTTTTAATGAAGCAGAAAATTAATCAAAAGGTTGTCAGAAGAATATGTCAAAGTCAGTCTTTACCAATGTCAACATATTGTTTCACGATCCTTCCCCTGTTTCTGGCAGCTTCCCTTATGCATACTGCATGGAATAGAAACCTTCATAAAAGGACAAAAAGGAAGTCCATTTTCCTTGTCTGTGAAAATGGTAGTGTAAGGTTTATTTCCTTCCAGGCTAATAGTGAGGAATAAGTTACAGTATCTTAAAGAACTGAAGGAGATGGAAGGACTTCTAAAAAGTGCAAGTGGTACTACTTCTCCTCTTTTTCTCTGGAAAGAAAGCCTTTCAGGATACCCAATCTTACTTTGCTCAGAAGGATTGGGACCTCTTTTCTGTGCCATGTCTAGTACTCACTTGTCAAACTGAACAATTTTAATTATGGTCGTTCTTTAATAGAGAGGGTATTGTCCAATCATTTATACAAACCCTATTTCAGAATTAACAATGAATCGTCATGAATACTTAACATTTTCAGTTTCTTTTAAAAATTTTTACCATTCTACGAAGAGTATAGCAGTCTCTCATTGTAGCTTTAATTTGCACGGGGTTTTTCCAGTGGTCATGTATGGATGTGAGAATTGGACTGTGAAGGAGGCTGAGCACCGAAGAATTGATGCTTTTGAACTGTGGTGTTAGAGAAGACTCTTGAGGGTCCCTTGGACTGCAAGGAGATCCAACCAGTCCATTCTGAAGGAGATCAGCCCTGGGTGTTCATTGGAAGGAATGATGCTAACGCTGACACTCCAGTACTTTGGCCACCTCATGCGAAGAGTTGACTCATTGGAAAAGACTCTGATGCTTGGAGGCATTGGGGGCAGGAAGAGAAGGGGACACCAAAGGATGAGATGGCTGGATGGCATCACTGACTCGATGGTCGTGAGTCTCAGTGAACTCCAGGAGTTGGTGATGATAGGGAGGCCTGGCGT
>NW_011495025.1:7631735-7639265 GCF_000754665.1 Bison bison bison | reverse complement strand
GAACAGAATGACAAAAAAGGTTAAGAAGCTTTTCATATGGTTCTTTTATATCTGTATACCTTTGGTGGTGAAGTGTCTGTTTTCTTATTATTAAAATTTTATAATTCTTCATATATTCTGGTAAAAAATGTAATTGATGAAATATGGCAATTGCAAATATTTTTTCCCAGTCTGTGACTTGTTAAGAAATTATTTTAACACTGTTTTTATGAGAGCATAGAATTAAATCAAATATATTTTATTTTATGTCACACTTTTGTTGTCTCATAAGCAATCGTTTGCTTAATTTAAGGTCCAAAAATTTCCCCTAAGTTTTATTCTACAAGTTAAATAATTTTCAGTTCAGTTCAGTTCAGTGTCTGTCTCATTGTGACCCGATGGACTGCAGCACACCAGGCTTCCCTGTCAGTCACCAACTCCCAGAGCTTATTCAAACTCAAGCTCATGTTCATTGAGTTGGTGATGCCATGCAACCGTCTCATCCTCTGTCATCTCCTCCTCCTCCCACCTTCTGTCTTTCCCAGCATCAGGGTCTTTTCAAATGAGTCAGCTCTTCGCATCAGGTGAACATGGTATTGGAGTTTCAGCTTCAGCATCAATCCTTCCAATGAATATTCACGACTCATTTCCTTTAGGATGGACTGCTTGGATCTCCTTGCAGTCCAAGGGACTCTCAAGAGTTTTCTCCAACACCAGAATTCAAAAGCATCAGTTCTTCGGCGCTCAGCTTTCTTTATGGTCCAATCTCACATTTATACATGACTACTGGAAAAACCATCATACATGGCTAGACAGACCTTTGTTGGCAAAGTAGTGTCTCTGCTTTTGAATATGCTGTCTAGGTTTGTCATGACTTTTCTTCTAAGGAGCAAGCGTCTTTTAATTTCATGGCTTCAGTCACCATCTGCAGTGATTTTGGAGCCCCAAAAAATAGTCTGTCACTGTTTCCATTGTTTTCCCATCTATTTGCCATGAAGGGATGGGACCAGATGCCATGATCTTAGTTTTCTGAATGTTGAGTTTTACTCCAATTTTTTCACTCTCCTCTTTCACTTTCATCAAGAAGCTCTTTAGTTCTTCTTCACTTCCTGTCATAAGGCTGGTGCCATCTGCATATCTGAGATTATTGATATTTCGCCCGGCGATCTTGATTTCAGCTTCTGTTTCATCCAGTCCAGCATTTCTCATGATGTACTCTGCATATACGTTAAATAAGCAGGGTGACAATATACAGCCTTGACGTATTCCTCTCCTGATTCGGAACCAGTCTGTTGTTCCATTTCCAGTTCTAACTGTTGCTTCTTGACCTGCATACAGATTTCTCAGGAGGCAGGTCAGGTGGTCTGGTATTCCCATCTCTTTCAGAAACAGTCAAAGGCTTTGGCATTGTCAATAAAGCAGAAGTAGATGTTTTTCTGGAACTCTCTTGTTTTTTTGATGATCCAACAGATATTGGCAATTTGATCTCTGGTTCCTCTGCCTTATCTAAAACCAGCTTGAACATCGGGAAGATCATGGTTCATAAATTGTTGAAGCTTGGCTTGGATAATTTTGAGCATTACTTTACTAGCATGGGAGATGAGTACAATTGTGCAGTAGTTTGAGCATTCTTTGGCATTGCCTTTCTTTGGGATTGGAATGAAAACTGATCTTTTCTAGTGTTGTGGCCACTGCTGAGTTTTCCCAATTTGCTGGCATATCAAGTGCAGCATTTTCACAGCATCATCTTTCTGGTTTTGAAATACCTCAACTGGAATTCCATCACCTACACTAGCTTTGTTTGTAGTGATGCTTCTTAAGGCCCACTTGACTTCACATTCCAGGATGTCCGGCTCTAGATAAGTGATCACATCATTGTGATTACATGAGTCATGAAGAACTTTTTTGTATAGTTCTTCTGGTAAAGAATCCACCTGCAATGTGGGAGACCTGGGTTTGATCCCTGGGTTGGGAAGATGCCCTGGAGAAGGGAAAGGCTACCCACTCCAGTATTCTGGCCTGGAGAATTCCATGGACTGTATAGTCCACTGGGTCGCAAAGAGTCAGACACGACTGAGCAACTTTCACTTTGTTCACTTTCTGTGTATTCTTGCCACCTCTTCTTAATATCTTCTGCTTCTGTTAAGTCCATACCATTTCTGTCCTTTATTGTGCCCATCTTTGCATGAAATGTTCCCTTGGTATCTCTAATTTTCTTGAAGAAATCTCTAGTCTTTCCCATTCTATTGTTTTCCTCTATTTCTTTGCATTGATCCCTGAGGAAGGCTTTCTTATCTCTCCTTGCTATTCTTTGGAGCTCTGCATTCAAATGGATATATCTTTCCTTTTCTCCTTTGCCTTTAGCCTCTCTTCTTTTCTCAGCTATTTGTAAGGCCTCCTCAGAGATCCATTTTGCTTTTTTGCATTTCTACTTCTTGGGGATAGTCTTGATCCCTGTCTCCTGTACAATGTCACGAACCTGCATCCATAGTTCTTTAGGCACTCTGTCGGTCAGATCTTATCCCTTGAATCTACTTGTCACTTCCCTGTATAATCATAAGGGATTTGATTTAGGTCATACCTGAATGGTCTAGTGGTTTTCCTTACTTTCTTCAATGTAAGTCTGAATTTGGCAATAAGGAGTTGATGATCCAAGCCACAGTTAGCTCCTGGTCTTGTTTTTGCTGACTGTATAGAGCATCTCCATCTTTGCCTGCAAAGAATATAATCAATCTGTTTTCAGTATTGACCATCTGGTGATGTTCATGTGTAGAGTCTTCTCTTGTGTTGTTGGAAGAAGGTGTTTGCTATGACCAGTGCGTTCTCTTGGCAAAACTCTATTCGCTTTTGCCCTGCTTCATTCCATATTCCAAGGCCAAATTTGCCTGTTACCCCAGGTGTTTCTTGACTTCCTACTTTTGCATTCCAGTCCCCTATCATGAAAAGGACATCTTTTTTGGATGTTAGTTCTAGAAGGTCTTGTAGGTCTTCATAAAACCGTTCAACTTCAGCTCTTTCAGCATTACTGGTTGGGGCATAGACTTGGGTTATTGTGGTATTGAACGGTTTGCCTTGGAAATGAACAGAGATCATTCTGTTGTTTTTGAGATTGCATCCAAGTAATGCATTTTGGACTCTTTGGTTGACTGTGATGGCTACCCCATTTCTTCTAAGGGATTCTTGCCCACAGTAGTAGATATAATGGTCATCTGAGTTATAGTCACCCATTCCAGTCCATTTTAGTTCACTGATTCCTAAAATGTCGATGTTCACTCTTTCCATCTCCTGTTTGACCACTTCCAATTTGTCTTGAGTCATGGACCTAACATTCCAGGTTTCTATACAATATTGCTCTTTACAGCATCAGACTTTACTTCCATCACCAATCATATCCACAGCTGGGTGTTGTTTTTGTTTTGGCTCTGTCTCTTCAATCTTTCTGGAGTTATTTCTCCACTGATCTCTAGTAGCATATCGGGCACCTACTGACCTGGGGAGTTCATCTTTCAGTGTCCTATCTTTTTGCCTTTTCATACTGTTCATGGAGTTCTCAAAGCAAGAATACTGAAGGGGTTTGCCATTCCCTTCTCCAGTGGACCACGTTTTGTCAGAACTCTCCACCATGACCCATCCATCTTGGGTCACCCTACATGGCATGGCTCATAGTTTCATTGAGTTAGACAAGGCCATGGTCCATGTGATCAGACTGGTTAGTTTTCTGTGATTGTGATTTTCAGTCTGTCTGCCCTCTGATGGAGGTTAAGAGGCTTATGGAAGCTTCCTGATGTGAGAGACTGACTGAGGGGGAAACTGGGTCTTGTTCTGATGGGCAGGGCCATGCTCAGTAAATCTGTAATCCAATTTTCTGTTGATGGACAGGGCTGTGTTCCCTCTCTGTTATTTGACCTGAGGCCAAACTACCATGAAGGTAATGAAGATAATGTTATATTATTGTTCTGCATTTTTAATGGTCATAAGGGTTTTTTTTTTAATCTCTTGATTTGAATTATACTTGCTGATTTTAGAACACTGAACCAGTATCCTATTCTTGAGTTAAATAAAACTTGGTCAAGATATATTATTACCTCTATTTATTGCTGGATTCATTTTGTTAAACTTTTAAAATTTTTGGCATGTGCTGTGTTCATGAGAAATACAGTAAAAGTTTTCTTTTCTTATAATATCTTTACCTGGTTTTGGCATCAGGATGAAGATAACCTCCTAGAATGTGCTAAGAAATGTTCCCTTCTCTTAATTTTTCCAGAATGCCTTATATAAATTTTCTATTTCTTAATTGAATGTGTAGTTAAATTCACTCATGAAGCCATTATGGATTGAGCTTTCTTCCAGGGAAGGTTTTAACAACCGTTTCCTATATACTGGAATATTCAGTTCTATCAAATTCTCTTCAAGTAAGCTTGAATAGTTGTGTCTTTTAAGGAATTTGATTATTTCATCTAAGTTATAAAATTTATTGGGATAAGTTTAATAATAATCCCTAATTATACCTTTAATGTTCTGAGTGTTTATAAGATTATCGCCTCTCTCATTTTTCTGATTGTTTATATCAATATCTCCCCTCTTATTTTCCTCTTGTCTCTTTTTTCTTGATCAGTTTAGCTAGAGTTTATCAATTTTATAGATCTTCCCAAAGAACTATCATTGGTTTCAGTGAGTTTTTTCCTCGATTTTTCTCACTTTTACTTTATTTCTGCTCTTAGATTTCTTCTTTCTTTTTTCTACTTATTTTTAGTTTATTTTGCTCTTTATAAGGTAAAATCATAATGTGGAAGCTTTCATCCCTGATTTGAGACTTTCTCATATAGACGTTTAGTGCAATAAATATCCCTGTAATCAGTGTTTTATCGCGTTCCTTAAATATTGAAATGTTGGGACTTCTTTTCATTCAGTCTAAATTACTTATAATTTTGCTTGTGAGTTACTTAAAAGTGTGTTAGTTTTTAAATACTTGAGGGTCCTCCAGAAATTTGTGCTATTAATTTGTAAAGTCCATGTGGTCAGAATGAATGCTTTATGCGACTTGAATATTTTTACATTTATTCAAATTGGGTTTCCAGTCCATAATATATTCTATCTTGGTAAATGTTCCACATATACTTGAAAAGAATGCACATTCTGCTTTTGTGGGTGTGATATTTTAAAATGTCAATATGATCAAGTTGTTGATCAGTTCAGTTCAGTTCAGTCGCTCAGTCCTGTCCGACTCTTTGTGACCCCATGAATTGCAGCACGCCAGGCCTCCCTCACCAACTCCCTCCATCACCAACTCCTGGAGTTCACTCAAACTCACGTCCATCAAGTCGGTGATGCCATCCAGCCATCTCATCTTCTGTCGTCCCCTTCTCCTCATGCCCCCAGTCCCTCCCAGGATCAAAGTCTTTTCCAATGAGTCAACTCTTCGAATGAAGTGGCCAAAGTACTGGAGTTTCAGCTTTAGCATCATTCCTTCCAAAGAACACCCAGGACTGATCTCCTTTAGAATGGACTGGTTGGATCTCCTTGCATTCCAAGGGACTCTCAAGAGTCTTCTCCAACACCACAGTTCAAAAGTATCAATTCTTTGGCACTCAGCTTTCTTCACAGTACAACTCTCACATCCATACATGACCACTGGAAACACCATAGCCTTGACTAGATGGACCTTTGTTGGTGATAGTGATAATAAAATCTATATGCTTGCTGATTTACAGCAGTCTATCATTGAGGAGTATTGAAATCTCCACTATACTGGTGAATTTGATTATTTCTTCTTACAGTCTATCAGTTTTTGTTTCATGCATTTTGAAGCTTTGTTAATAAGCACAATGTGCTAAGCATATTTATGTTCTACTATGTTTAGCATATGTATGTCCTAAAAATTTGATCTTTTTTATGTTTATTAAACTAAGTTCTTAATCTCTGGTCATTCTTGCTTTAAGTGTATTTACTCAAACACTGGCTTCCCTGATAGCTCAGTTGATAAAGAACCTGCCTCCAATGCAGATGATCCTGGTTCAATTCCTGGGTCAGGAAGATCCACTGGAGAAAGAACAGGCTACACACTCCAGTATTCTTGGTTGTGGCTTAGCTGGTAAATAAGCTGCCTACAATGCAAGAGATCTGGGTTTGATCCCTGGGTTGGGAAGAGCCCCAGGAGAAGCAGACAGCTAACACTAAAGTCAAATACTAAACAACTTTCTTTTGATTAGGTTAGCCTGGTATGAAGAAGTGAAGTGAAGTGAAATTGCTCAGTCGTGTCCGACTCTTTGCGACCCCATGGACTGTAGCCTACCAGGCTCCTTGGTCCATGGGATTTTCCAGGCAAGAGTACTGGAGTGGGTTGCCATTGCCTTCTCCAGGAGATCTTCCTGACCCAGGGATCGAACCCAGGTCTCCCGCATTGTAGGCAGACGCTTTACCGTCTGAGCTAGCCTGGTATATCTTGTCATTATTCTTTTAATCTATTTGTGTCTTTACATTTAGGGCTTCCCAGGTGGCGCTAGTGATAAAGAACCCACTTGTCAATGCAGGAGATATAAGAGACTCAGATTCAATCCCTGAGTTGGAAGATCTGCTGGAAGAGGGCATTGCAACCCACTCCAGTATTCTTGCCTGGAGAATCCCACGGATAGAGGAGTCTGGCAGGCTATAGCCCATGGAGTCACAGTTAGACATGACTAAAGCCATTTAGTATGTACCACATACATCTTTACATTTATAGTGTATATATTAAAGGCAGTATATACTGGGTCTTGCATTTTATCAAATCTGAAATTTTCCCTTTTAAGATTTAGTTCATTTAATGTGATTATTGATATAATTGTATTTTTTTTCTAATTTTATTTTTAAACTTTACATAATTGTATTAGTTTTGCCAAATATCA
This sequence comes from Bison bison bison, assembly GCF_000754665.1. NCBI lineage: Eukaryota > Metazoa > Chordata > Mammalia > Artiodactyla > Bovidae > Bison > Bison bison. Next base: position 7,632,402 of record NW_011495025.1, on the reverse strand, counting down.
AAATGAATCCGCCACAGGTATACATGTGTTCCCCATCCCAAACCCTCCTCCCTCCTCCCTCCCCATACCATCCCTCTGGGCCGTCCCAGTGCACCAGCCCCAAGCATCCAGCATCGTGCATCGAACCTGGACTGGCAACTCGTTTCCTACATGATATTTTACATGTTTCATTGCCATTCTCCCAAATCTTCCCACCCTCTCCCTCTCCCACAGAGTTCATAAGACTGTTCTATACATCAGTGTCTCTTTTGCTGTCTTGTACACCGGGTTATTGTTACCATCTTTCTAAATTCCATATATATGCGTTAGTATACTGTATTTATGTTTTTCCTTCTGGCTTACTTCACTCTGTATAATAGGCTCCAGTTTCATCCACCTCATTAGAACTGATTCAAATGTTTTCTTTTTAATGGCTGAGTAATACTCCATTGTGTATATGTACCATAGCTTTCTTATCCATTCATCTGCTGATGGACATCTAGGTTGCTTCCATGTCTTGGCTATTATAAACAGTGCTGCGATGAACATTGGGGTACACGTGTCTCTTTCCCTTCTGGTTTCCTCAGTGTGTATGCCCAGCAGTGGGGTTGCTGGATCATAAGGCAGTTCTATTTCCAGTTTTTTAAGGAATCTCCACAGTGTTCTCCATAGTGGCTGTACTAGTTTG
>NW_011495025.1:7620228-7631025 GCF_000754665.1 Bison bison bison | reverse complement strand
TTGACCAGATTTCCCAGCACCACTTGTTAAAGAGATTGTCTTTAATCCATTGTATATTCTTGCCTCCTTTGTCAAAGATAAGGTGTCCATATGTGCGTGGATTAATCTCTGGGCTTTCTATTTTATTCCATTGATCAATATTTCTGTCTTTGTGCCAGTACCATACTGTCTTGATAACTGTGGCTTTGTAGTAGAGCCTGAAGTCAGGTAGGTTGATTCCTCCAGTTCCATTCTTCTTTCTCAAGATCGCTTTGGCTATTCGAGGTTTTTTGTATTTCCATACAAATTGTGAAATTATTTGTTCTAGCTCTGTGAAGAATACTGTTGGTAGCTTGATAGGGATTGCGTTGACTCTATAAATTGCTTTGGGTAATATACTCATTTTCACTATATTGATTCTTCCAATCCATGAACATGGTATATTTCTCCATCTATTAGTGTCGTCTTTGATTTCTTTCACCAGTGTTTTATAGTTTTCTATATATAGGTCTTTAGTTTCTTTAGGTAGATATGTTCCTAGGTATTTTATTCTTTCCGTTGCAATGGTGAATGGAATTGTTTCCTTAATTTCTCTTTCTGTTTTCTCATTATTAGTGTATAGGAATGCAAGGGATTTCTGTGTGTTGATTTTATATCCTGCAACTTTACTATAGTCATTGATTATTTCTAGTAATTTTCTGGTGGAATCTTTAGGGTTTTCTATGTAGAGGATCATGTCATCTGCAAATAGTGAGAGTTTTACTTCTTCTTTTCCAATTTGGATTCCTTTTATTTCTTTTTCTGCTCTGATTGCTGTGGCCAAAACTTCCAAAACTATGTTGAGTAGTAATGGTGAAAGTGGGCACCCTTGTCTTGTTCCTGACTTTAGAGGAAATGCTTTCAATTTTTCACCATTGAGGATAATGTTTGCTGTGGGTTTGTCATATATAGCTTTTATTATGTTGAGGTATGTTCCTTCTATTCCTGCTTTCTGGAGAGTTTTTATCATAAATGGATGTTGAATTTTGTCAAAGGCTTTCTCTGCATCTATTGAGATGATCATATGGCTTTTATTGTTCAACTTGTTAATGTGGTGTATTACACTGATTGATTTGCAGATATTGAAGAATCCTTGCATCCCTGGGATAAAGCCCACTTGATCATGGTGTATGATCTTTTTAATGTGTTGTTGGATTCTGATTGCTAGAATTTTGTTAAGGATTTTTGCATCTATGTTCATCAGTGATATTGGCCTGTAGTTTTCTTTTTTTGGGACATCTTTGTCAGGTTTTGGTATTAGGGTGATGGTGGCCTCATAGAAATATAATTGTATTTAAATCTAAAATCTTGATGTCTATTTTTTTATTTGTCCAAACTATTCTCCATCCACTCTTTTTTCTTTGTATCCTATTAAATATATATATTTTTATGATTCCATTTTTTCTCCTTGGCACACACAGGTTTTCCAGTAGTACTTTAGTACTTTATTATACAAATTTAACTTAAATGTGACGTCAAATGATACTGTGTAACTTCATATATAGTTATACAACTTTAGAACACTGTATTTCCATTTCTCCTTCAGTTTTTCTCCCTTTGTAAATTTGTCATACATTTTACTTTTACATTTGTTAAAAATCCCACAGTACATCCTAATAATTTTTTCATTCAAATGGTTAGTTATCTTTCGGAGTGATTTAAAATGTAAGAAAATGCAATGTGTAAAATGTAAGAAAATGCAATGTGGTTACAACATATTTACCATTTGGGGGCTCCTTGCTACATTTTGTAAATACAGATTTCTTGATATTATTTTTCTTCTGCCTCAAAGATTTTCTTGCCTTTTTTTAAACTGAAGTATAATTGATGTACAATATAACATGTTACAGTTGAACAACTTTTAAAGGTTATACTCTAATTATAGTTATTATAAAATACTATATATATTTCCTCTGTTGTACAATATATCCTCATTGCTTATTTTATACATAATAGATTGTAACTTTTAATATTTCCCTTCCTCTCTTCCCTATCCTCACTGGTAATCACTAATTCTCTGTATTTGTGAGTCTGTTTCTTTGTCATATTCACTACCTTGCTGTGTTTTTTGGATGCCACATAAGTGGTATCATACAGGATTTGTCTTTCTCTGGCATTTCACTTATCATAATACCTTCCAAGTCCATCCATGTTGTTGCAAATGGCAAAATTACCTCCTCTTTATGGCTGAGTGGTATTCCATCATGTATATATTCACTACATCTTCTTTATTCATTCATCTGTTGAGGGACACTTAGATTGTTTCAATGTCTTAGCAATTGTAAATGATAATAATAATCATCATACACTGGCATGCATGTATCTTTTCAAATTAATGAGTTTTTTCCTCTTAAGCTAAATATCCAGGAGAGAAATTGCTGGACTGTATGGCGGTTCTGTTTTTCTTAGTTTTTTGAGAAACTTCCATACTGCTTTTTACAGTGGCTGTACCAATGTACATTCCCACCAAAGTATATGAAGGTTCCCTTTTCTTCACATACTCACCAACATTTGTTATTTGTGTTCTTTTTGCTAACAGCCATTCTGGTTGGTGTGAGGTAACACCTCATTGTGATTTTGATTTGCATTTCCTGATGATTAGTTATATTAAGCATCTTTTCATGTGCCTGTTGGCCATCTGCATGTCCACTTTGGGAAAATGTCATCCTGATCTTCTGCCCAAATTTTATAATTGTGTTGCTTGCTTTATTTTGTTTTCTTATGTTAAATTGGATGAGCTGTTTGTATATTTTGGGCATTAAACCCTTATTATTAACATTTCTAAATATTTTCTCCCCTACTGTAAGTTGTCTTTTCGTTTTGTCAGTGGTGTCCTTTGCTATGCAAAAGTCTTTAAATTTAACTAGGTTCCTTTGTTTAGTTTTGCTTTTATTTCCTTTGCTTTAGGAAATGGACACCCCAAGATACTATTCCTATGATTTTCATCAAAGAGTTCTGCCTATGTTTCCTTATAAGAATTTTAATAGGCTTCTAGTATTACATTTAGATCTTTAATCTGTTTTGAGTTTATTTTTATATATGGTATTAGAGAATATTTTGTTTTCATTTTTTTACATGTACTTGTCTAGTTTCCCCAGCATAGTTATTGAAGAGACTGTCTTTTCTCCATTGTACATTTTTGCCTCTTTTGTCATAGATTAATTGATTATAAGTGTGTGAGTTTATTTCTGGGTTCTCTATTTCTTTTCATTGGTCTAAATATCAGTCTTTGTGCCAGTACCATACTGTTTTCATTACTGTAGCTTTATAGTATAGTCTGAGGTCAGGACGCATGATTCCTCCAGCTCTGTTCTTCTTCCTCAAGATTATTCTGGCTATTCAGATATTTTCTGAATACTTTATTCTCAGGTAAATTTTAAAATTTGTTCTACTTTTGTGAAAAAAATGTCATCAGTACTTTGATAGGGATTGCATTGAATCTGTAGATTACCTTTGGTAGTACAGTCATTCTAACAATATTAATTCTTCCAGCCCAAAAATATGTTATATCTTTCCTTCAGTTTGTGTTACCTTCAATTTCTTTTATCAGTATCTTACACCTTTCCAACTACAGGTCTTTTACATCCTTAGGTAAGTTTTTTCCTAGGTATTTTATTCTTTTTAATACAATGTAAAAGATTTTCTTCACTATTTCTCTGTAATATGAGACTGCTGCTGATGAGTTCTTTTGCTTTTCATATGTCTGGGAAAAAAGTCTTCTCTTTGCCTTTGCTTTTGAAAGATACTTTCACTGGGTAAGAATTCTAGGTTAGTAGTTTTCTTTTTTTCTTTCAGTTCTGAAAGAGGTTGCTCCACTGCCTTTATGCCAGTATTGTCACAACTGCAGAATCTGCTGCTTTTCTTAGTTGTTCTTCTGTACATAATATCTTTTTCTCTAGCTGCTTTAAGATTTTCTCTTTATCACTAGTTCCAAGCAATTTGATTATCATTTTGGAAGCCAGACTTCATGAACTTTTCATTGCTGGGGATGAACGTTCTGTTAAGTCATTTTTTTCTCATTCTTAAGGTTTTTTTCTGGGACACAATCAAGTTACCTTTAAATTATTTGATCCTTTCAAACCTTGCTTTCCATCTTATTTAGCAATGTTAGAGAAGCCTTTAATCTAGGGTTAATTTTCCCATCCCTTTTTGATATCTTAATGTCTAAGAACTGCCCAATGTCCTGGGCCCTGAGATGTTCCCTCATTCAGTCATCAAAGGCTTGTGGCATCAGACTTGAAGCACAATCACAGCACAGACTAAATTTACACACAGAGGCAAGGCATCAGTAGTAAAGTTCTTAAAACCCGGCAAGGAGTCTACTCCTGCAATGGCCTATTTCTCAAGCTATGGTGATGGAATGTATTCAGAAATCTAATCTATCCATTTCTGGAACTTCCCACAACACGTTCCTGGTAGCACTATCCTTGGTCCATTAGCCTTAGCACTTCAGGAGACTTGGCTCTAAGGAATTCAAGTTTCTAATCTTTACTTTCCCATATCTTGTCTTTTCATGCTTCTGCTCTCTTTCTTATCAACCCCACAATACCAAAAGCCATATATTTCTCCCCCAATGAAACTTACTGGCCTCCCAGATAGAGACACAAAAGATCCCGCTGCTCTCTGTAGGGCCAAGGAAGGATGGAACCAGGGGAAATGCCTATCTTTTCTCCCAGGAACTGGAAGGTGGCTGTGTTTTCATTCTTAAATAAGTGAACAAAAGTAGAAGTTGTGGATCTGCTAAATCTTGTATACAATAGATACCTGTTCCAAAGGGACATTCTTCTCTGAGTAACCAACTTGCCCAAGATCATAGAATTAGTAAGTAGAAAGGATGGAATTGAACCATTGGCTACTTGGTTTCTCTCCAGCTCTGTGTGGATACTCATTTCTTTACTACTCTACATTATAATAGATGCAAAACATTCACCAGAAACTTTGGCAGCCCATGGACTATATTGATACATCATTTCTTTTGACACATAAATCAATGTGGAGAACGTACATTCTGATATACATGATTACTCTCATAAAATAAAGTAAAAATTTTACTCTCATAAAAATTTACAAGTAAATTATTTCTTTACAAGCACTATCTACAGGCCCAGGAATTAAGCCTGGTATACAAGAGATAAGTTACTTCACTTGATTCTCACAAAAATGCCATTGAGTGGTTGAAGTTATTGTTACTCCCATTTTACAGATGTGGAACTTGAGTTTAAGTAACAGTAAGAGAGCACACTGCTAACAGAAGAAAATCAAGTTGAAATGACTACAAAGATCCTAATCACAATGTTAAACTGCCTGACACATGAAAACAGACAATAGATGTCAAGAAATTCTTTCTGCCAGTGGTTTCACATACCTCGCATATAACACAACTTACACTGACAGCAGCCAGAACAATAAGAGTCTCTCAAATTAGGACTGAACTTTCCTGTTCACAAAGCATTTCCTTATATTGCCTTGCTTCCCCACAACTTGAGGCCCCACTGGGCTCCTGGGATTTTTCTAAGATCTGATTTGTCCTTTCAGAGACAGAGAGAGATACAACATTACTGCAACTTGATTCTTAAAGCAAACCAAATGAGCATGAACAGTGGGACTCAACATAGGATTCGAGTGGCCCACATATATTTTTTTTTTCAGAAATGAAAATAAAAATAATGTCATCAGGAGTATTTTAGTAAATAACAAATTAAGGTTTTCATTCTGCTTGGTCCTTATTTTTCTTAAGATGATGCAGAATATAATTTAAGTTGCTCGCTATCACACATCTTAATTGATAGACCTCTTCCTTATGTTTTGTTCCTAAGAATTAATGTTTGTATTTAATATCATACTGTCATTATCTTGTTTCCTCTACACTGAAAGGAGTTGTCTGTTATTTGCAGGTGTGGAGGGCCAGCTGGAAACACAATTCCCTTCTCCCCTTCCCTCCTCCCACTGATCACTGGTTATTACACATAATTACATGGAAGCATGTATTAGACTTTATTATAATGCACGACAGTGTGCTTTAAGTAAATTAGAAATTTGCATGTGAATTCGGGGGGAAAAAAACCCTGAAATGCCACTCAGGACATTTTATTTACATTCAGAGGATTCTTAGTTTTTTGGGAACTGCTTCTCTTCTCAGGTCTGAATCTAAAATGCTAAAGCATAAAGAAGCCAGAGTGAGGGGGGAGGGGCTCTGCATCCTGGGCTGATTTTCCTCCTCCATCTCTTAGTAACCAGCTGGGCAGATGGTTTCTTAGTAACCATGCAGGTCAGGCATTGGCTACCTGGAGCGCTTAGCATTTACCTTACAAGGTTTCAGCACCCTGGAGCCAACGGGTAGCTAGCTGGTGGTTTCAGTACTTCCAAAACCAAAAGAAATCAGGGCCATCCAAGGCAAACACAGCCAGTGTTCCCTGGAGCATCAAAACATAACAAGTCACAATGAGCCCTTCAATTACTCTACCCTGGCCCTACTCTAACTTTTTATACTATGTCCCTTATCTTCCTTGATCCTGGAGAGAGGGGACCCAGCCTGAAGAATTGCTTGAGGACTTCAAGACCATGAACAAAGGCACTAGAGGGGGTCACCTCCAAGCAGAGAGGGGGAAGAAATCTCGTTTCCTCCTGAATCACTCAGGCTTGACTGTGTGGATATTCAATCATTCCTAATGGAAACGTATGTCCCTCAGCTCGTTAAGATAATTTGTAAAATATATTTTTGCCTTTGGAGAGTACTGGAGGCTATCAGAGGGTGTCATTTTCCACCCTAAAGTTTCTCACAGGTTTCATTATGAAAGGGCTTTGTTTCAGCTCCACTATATTGTGTGTCCACTTATAGATTCAAAATTTAAGGATAAGGGAAGATTTCTTTGGACTTTTTTAATCTATGCAGTCTTTTTGAAAATATGATTTAAATTTATAAATGCTTCACCTTGGAAGATATGTTATAATATATGAATAGAGCTGGGAAAGAAACAGAAAATAAAATAATTGTGTAAGAATAGTGGGGTTTTGGATGGATTTTTTAAATTACATTAATTTAATATCAATAATAAATATGTATTTCCTTGAATTTAAAAATATCACCAAATAACCAAATGCTTTTACAGTAAAGACATGCTGCTAAGGAATAAGTTCAAATAGTGTTAGTTTTAAGGTCAATGATTTCTATTGTGTAGACAGAATAGAAAACACTGAACCATTAGGAACTGCCTATATTTGACCACTCTGGATCTACAAAAATAGCAGTTTCATATGGTTCAACCTAAACCATCTAACTGATCAATGATCTTTTTGCTTCAACTGCATAGAAAGGTAATTTTATTAATTTTGTTTGTTTGCTCCTTCACCTTATTTCATACAGGATTTGAAAGGGATAATGGCATTCTGTGGTTCCTGCCCCATGCCCCTAGGATTAAACATTACAACAGTTAGGAAGAGAATGCGGTAGTATTTTTTTTTTGTTGTTGTTGTTGTTTTGTTTTCTCTATTAGCTCTCTTTAGAATCATTAGTGTCATGGACTCATTCCATCTGATAAAAACATACCGGAAGGGAACACCTGTGTGACTTGTGCAGTAACCAAGCAGCACAAAGCAACTCCCCCTGGAGGGGGAATTTACCCAGTGCTGCGCAGCAACTGCCCAGGACAAAGAATCACAGTCATCCGAAACCAAGTAGGAAACAAGAGACAGAGAGAATGCTACTGTTCATATTATCATTTCCTAAGAAGACCAGTATTAATACACGCAGGTGTTCCAAAAGACCAGGGACTCTGTCACATCACATATTTAAGGACACAAATTCCAATTCTGCCAGATCATAGATTTCTGCAGTTAGTAATGGGCAAAACACAACAGTAATAAAAACATGAAAAATGTAAAATGGGCCTGTCTTTAAGATGAAAATTTGACTTTCAGTTTGAAAGAGAACAGTTAAGTCCCAACTTTAGTCTCTGAGTTTTTTAACTTCCACACAAGTTTCATTTGCTTTCATTAAGAGCAAGGGATATGAAAACTGAAAAGATAGTAATCAAGTCACTCTGCTAATTTGGTCGTACATGTACATCTTTTATTTCCATAGAAAAATGTTTTTAAATTCCATATCATACAGTTATATATGTGCATACATACACATACACACCTACCTTTGTTGTAAAAATTGGGAAACTAGAAAAGGGAGTAAAACTTGAAAGAATCCCTAGAGGACCTGTAATACAAACCTCCTTATTTAATGTGAGATACTGAAGCCAAATGTCATATTAGGCTAGAATTAGAATCTAGGACTCCATGACTCACTCCACTGCACCGCACCACATCCATTACACCCAATAAAATCAACCAAATCTAAACTAAGTAAAATTCTCCATCTTCAGAGAAGAAAAAAATGATTCACGTCAAGCTGAAGTAAGTACGGTGGTAGAAATTACAAACTGGCTTCTGATATCCATTCTCCCTATCCCTCAGATTTAAGAATGTAAGTTTTTAGCTAGGTACTTTGTTGCAAAAATTGTATTGCCCAGTATCCCTTTCAGCAGGCTACCCATTATATGACTAATTTCTGGCCAGTGAAATATAAACAGGATTGCTAATATATTGGCTGAAATGGACTTTGATGTCCATTTTGCAACTAGAGGCAACCTGTTATGGAGAGCAGCACAACAAGATATAAATAATCTGGGTCACTGATAAATAGGGAGCCCTACCTACATCCAATCTTACTTTAACTGAAAAATAAACTTCTTTCTTGCTTGAGTCCCTGTTATTTGTTTTCCTGTTGTATACAATCAGGTTTAATCCTAATATAAATATGCAAAATACATATATAAAAGACCTTCAAATGTTTTAATTAATGTGACAATAATTGAAAAAAAAGACTGATTTAAACCATGATTTTTTTTTTATCCTAAAGGGATTAGAACATTAATAAAACTTTGTATCATGCTCGCATTATCAATCCAATGCCCTGGGCATATGAAATTTCTAAAGCTGAACAAGTTACCAATATCTAGGACAAGTTCTTTGATTGAAGGCAAAGAGACAAAAGTCATATATTCTTATCTGTATCTTAAATAAAAGCATTACAATTCCAGTTATGTAATGCAATTGTTTATTTGTCACAAGCATGGAGGCAGAACTGAAATAGATATTTCAAATACTTTGTAGGTTTAGGTACTGAATGCATGTGCCTTGTGTGAATGCATGTGTGTGTGTGAACAACTCACTATTTACAGGATTCTTTCAGTATAAAAACCTGAGAAAAAAATGTTCACACAACATTTATAAAAAAATATCATTCAAGAACAAACAAATATTATATCCTACTCATTCTTATCTGTTCTGGCTATTCATTCCTAATTTTCATGGTTGTCCCAATCTATTCCTTTTTATATTTATGATCAATAGTCCTGCTCTGAATCCTTAGCTCACAAACAAATGTCTCATGAGGGCAGGAGAAAATAAGCTAATAACAATATAAGTAATAATAATTTTACATTTTCAGTGTGCTTTCATAGCAAAAAGCTCTGAGTGCTTTATAAATTATATATACAGGGATCACTTAACCTTCTACTAAAAAGGTTGCTACCCTTAAAAGGAAATTCTCTGCAGTGCTGGATAGCAGGAAAGAAAGTCTGCCATGTCCATATGCAATTGCTGGAGGAGTTTTAGGGAAGCAAAGTGTAATTCCCTACTCAGTGGCACTAAAAGCTTTGAACAATCCCTTTAAAAAATCGTCAAGGGAGCTTTTAATCACCAGAAGTAGTCGACTCTTTGTTTTGGGTCTCATCCAATCCAAGTGGAAACTTCAGCCATAAAATAGCACACCGAATCATCAGGGGTTATGAAGTCAGCTCCACTTCATTAGCAGTAGTCTCTTTGCCAACGACTATGTCAAGCAAGGAAAACGGAAAAGATCAAAAGGCAGGCAAAAATTACTACTCTTGAAGCTGATAAGAACTAGGCTATGAAAGGCATACAGCTGGCTGCATTTGGCATACTCCCTGCTTCTAGTTCTTCAGAACCAAGATCTAAGAACTTGCCCTCAGTTCCCACCACCTACCATAAAGGACAGCAGCAGGGAATGTTCTTCATGTTCTTTGCCACCTGTGAACTTGTATCAACCCTGGCGACCATGACCCAGCTACTGCTGTCTCCTCTGTGAAGTCACTGGTTACAGCTACAGCAGGGATGATCTTTCCCTTCTCTTAGTTGCCTCAGCTTATTTTTCATACTGCTAATATAGCATGTGTGAATCCTATAAGAAATGTTTTTGAATCTTTCTTCTCTACCAAAGGATTTGCTGCTTATATGTAGTGATGGTATCCTATCATATGTCAATCCCCAGCAAAAGGCTGGGACAAAGTAGATGCTCAGTGTTTCATTAATTACTGAAACAGTCAGTCCACTATCAACTCTAGCTAGACAATGACAACAAGCTTCTTGTTACCATCCTTGTCTTCCATTCATTGATTTTGAATGCAGTAGCCAGAAAGAGCTTCTAAAAGTGATGATCATTCCACCAACATTTCCCCATTTAATGGCCCTCTCCCCATGAGGCTTACTTAAAAATTCTTGCTGGCTTCAATTTCTCTGAGAACAAAGATGAAATTCCTTATCATGCCATAGCCTACAGATTTGAATTTTTTCCCAAAACCTCTATTTTGCACTATACTCCAGTCATACTGGTTTCTTCCATGCTGCATCAAATACACCATACTCTTTCCCTAACCTAAACTATATTAAAAAAAAAAAAAAAATATATATATATATATATATATATCC
>NW_011495025.1:7584018-7620128 GCF_000754665.1 Bison bison bison | reverse complement strand
ATATATCCCTCCAGTTGAAATACTCTTTCTCACACGCCAATCTCATTCTTTAGATCTCAGGTTCATTGGCACCTCTTTAGAGAAGCCTCCTTTGTCCACCACCTGAGGTTTGCTCATCATCACCTAGCATTCTTTATCCTGGGCTCCTAATATCCTCAGTGGGGTCGCACAGAGTCGGACACGACTGAAGCAATTTAGCAGCACAAAGAATATAAGTTTCCCCCTCTTACACCGTTGGTGGGAATGCAAACTAGTACAGCCACTATGGAGAACAGTGTGGAGATTCCTTAAAAAACTGGAAATAGAACTGCCTTATGATCCAGCAATCCCACTGCTGGGCATACACACTGAGGAAACCAGAATTGAAAGAGACACGTGTACCCCAATGTTCATCGCAGCACTGTTTATAATAGCCAGGACATGGAAGCAACCTAGATGTCCATCAGCAGATGAATGGATAAGAAAGCTGTGGTACATATACACAATGGAGTATTACTCAGCCGTTAAAAAGAAAACATTTGAATCAGTTCTAATGAGGTGGATGAAACTGGAGCCTATTATACAGAGTAAGCCAGAAAGAAAAACACTAATACGGTATACTAACGCATATATATGGAATTTAGAAAGATGGTAACAATAACCCTGTATACGAGACAGCAAAAGAGACACTGACGTATAGAACAGTCTTTTGGACTCTGTGGGAGAGGGAGAGGATGGGATGATTTGGGAGAATGGCATTGAATTATGTATAATATTATATATGAAATGAGTCGCCAGTCCAGGTTCGATGCACGATACTGGATGCTTGGAGCTAGTGCACTGGGACGACCCAGAGGGATGGTATGGGGTGGGAGGAGGGAGAAGGGTTCAGGATGGGGAACACATGTATACCTGTGGCAGATTCATTTCGATATATGGCAAAACCAATACAATATTGTAAAGTTAAATAAAATAAAATTTTAAAAAATAAAAAAAAAATGAATATAAGTTCCCTTAAGGCAGGGAGGATGGCAGTTTTATTTTCCATTATACTCTCAGCAAGCCATACAGTACCTGCCATGTTTTAATACTCAGCAATTATATGTTGAATGAATAGATAACATAAATTGGGCTCTAACACAAAATACCTGTACCCACAAAGAGAGTCCCACTAGACTAGAAAGAATCTTCAAGGTAGACAAAATTGAAACAGTCTGACAGCCAGAGAGAAAATGCAACTAAAATGAATTTTAAGGAAACTTTGGAAATATCGAAAAGTAAAGTTTTCTTCCAGGTCCATCCATGTTATCATGAATAGTAAAATTTATTTCTTTTTATATGTATATGCCATATTTTCTTTATTCATTCATCTGTTATGGCTGTTTTCATAAATTGAACTATTGCGAATAATGCTGTAATGAACATGGGAGTAAAGGTATCTCATCAAGATCTTAATTTCAATTCTTTTGGATATATACTCAGAAATGGGATTGGTAGTTTAATTTTTAATTTTCTGAGGACCCCCCCAGACATTTTCCATAATGGCTGCACCATTTTACATTCCCACCAACAGTGTACAAGAGTTCCAATTTCTTCACAAGTCAGTCATAGAAGGATTAATCTAGATTATTCTTCTTACCTGAAATACAAGTCACACACACAGAAATAGACAATAGAAAGGTAGTTACCAGGGGATGGTAGAATAGGATGTGAAGAGCTGTTTTCAACGGGTATAAAGTTACAGCTATATAAGTTACAGAGATCTGCTGTTTAATATTGTGCATATAGTTAACAACAAGTTATTGCACACTTCAAAATCTGTTAAGAGGGTAGATCTCATGTTAAGTAGTCTTGCTACAAAAAAAGAGACACAAGGAAACTTCTGAAGGTAATGGATATATTTATTACCTTGATTATGGTGATGGCAACATAAGTGTATACTTATGTTCAAACTCACCAAATTGTATTCATTAATTATGTGCAATATTTTTGTGTACCAATTGTACCTCAATAAATCTGGAAAGTAATTGAGGCTTCTTCGTATGGAAGCTATTTGCCCATATAAACAAGTAATTATAATTTGTAGTCTGTATCTCATTACAGGGATTCTCTGGTGTTTACCTGGCTAACTCAACACAGATGTCATGTCCTCTAAGGAGACGCTCTACGGGTGTAAGGTGCCTTTTGATGTGCTCTGATGTAACCATCTAAGTTCAGTGAAATGGCAGAAGATGTGGGCAGAGAGAGGGGTTAGGTATAGACTGTCCAAATGTTCATATTTCAGTTAAAACATTTGGAATTTACTTATTGAACAATGAGGAAATAACTGAATTCATGATCAGAAAAAAAAAATGTCATTTAGAAAAGTTGCTCTGATTAGTGAGTAGAGTACAGTAGTAGAGCAGGGTAGGGCTTCCCAGGCGGTGCAGTGGTAAAGAAACTGCCTGCCAGTGCTGGAGAGGCAAGAGACACAGGTTCAATCCATGGGTCAGGAAGGTTCCCTGAACTAGGAAATGCCAACTTACTCCAGTATTCCGGCCTGGAAAATCCCATGGACAGAGGAGCCTGTGGGCTACAGTCCATAGGGTCACAAAGAGTCAGACACAACTGCGCACGCGTGCGCACACACACACACACACACACAGTAGATTCAAGAAAAAAGACTGAAGAGCAAGAGGTAGTTGACAGCCTATCACAGTGACCAAAGACAAACGTGATAAGGATCCGAACTAGGCCAATGGCAAAAGGAATAAAAAGATGGGTTTGCATTCAGAAATTATAAACAGAGTGATCCTACAAATTAGTTAAGAGAAGCTGGGTTTTCAGAAAAGATAATAAATGTGACTTGACGAGAGTAAACTTTGAGATATTCGGGGACATCCTGGTGAAATGTTAAGTGGATAACTGTACATTCATGTTTGGAACTCACAAGAGAGTGGTAGGCTGGGGATGCAGATCAAGAAGCAATTGGTGGTTATAGGGTTTGCCCACAGAAGACCGTGTTGATGGTCCTACATACCATGAAAATACCTAGGATAATGACTCAGGAATTGATCAAAATATTTTCCAGAGCAGATCAACCTAAAGTAAAATGGCATCCTAACAATTAAAAAATACCATGTGCTCAATAATAATAGATACTGACAATTTCAAAGGAATTAACAAAACAGAAGACAGAACCATAGTTCATTAAATCCAGTTTATTGTCCACAATTTCTAACAGTTGGTCACCATCTTAAGGTTGCCAAAAGAAGGTTCTCTGACTGTAAAGACACAAATATAAAATGCTGGACTTTGCTGAAATATGTTATACATAAACATGCTAATATGTTCTAGATATGTGCTTGACAGCTATACACTATCATGAAGATGAGTTATCTTGTATAGTATGTTCCTTTTGCTTAAATGAATCCCATTACAAATTTCACAAAGCATCCTAGTAAATTCTTTGCATTAATTGCAAAGAATTCTTCATTATTGGCCTCTTCTAAGACCAATAATGAAGTTGAGCTGTTTATATTATATGGCAGTACTGTGAGTGAATTCAACTACCTCACCAAAAGAAAACAGCACTGAAGAGGAAACTAAGAGTTCACTAGTGTGAAAGTAAAATAAGGACTTACTACAAACCAGGGGCTTCCCCAGTTGGTCAGCGGACAAAGAACCCACCTGCCAATGCAGGAAATGTAAGAGACAAGGGTTCAGTCCCTGGATTGGGAAGATCCTCAGGAGGAGGGCATGGGAAGCTACTCCAGTATTCTTGCCCAGAGCATCCCAAGGACAGAGGATCCTGGTGGGCTATGGTCCATAGCGTCGTAAAGAGTCAGACACGACTGAAGCAACTTAGTACGCACTATGAACCAGGTATTTTAATTCACTCATTAGTTCCTTAAACAATCACAGAATACATTAACATTATTCCAATTTATATCCCCCTTCCCCAAATTAAAGCACAGAGAAGCTTGTAACCCTCAAGGTCACAGAGCTTATAACTGGTAACTTGAGCATTAGACAGGCTCTAAAACCTGCTCTTTAAATCACTCAGACTCCAAATCTTCCTCTCTCTAACATTTCTCAATGTCTTCTTTTTGGAGAGAATGAAAAATTCAATTCCTCCTCCCATAAACATAAAATAAGGGCTAAAATATTAAATGGGCTTCCCTGGTGGCTCAGTGGTAAAGAATCTGCCTGCCAATGCAGAAGATGGGGATTCAATCCCTGCATCAGGCAGATCCCCTGGAAAAGGAAATGGCAACCCAATCCAGTATTCTTGCCTGAGAAATCCCATGGACAGAGGAGCCTGGTGGGCCATGGGAGCACAAAAGACTCTGGCTTGACTTAGCAGCTAAACAACAACAAATTATTAAACGCTGACTTGATGCATTACTAAGTAATGCACAACATTCAATTACATCATCCATCACCCCAAAACTTCATTGCAGTGACATTTTGCTGCTTCCTACTCAGCCAGTCCATCAGCTTCATTCTGACTTCTTTTTACAGCCCATTTGGTTCTAAATACAGGGGTTCGTCATTTCAACACTGGCATTGTAGAGTGGCACCCCACTCTACTCTTTATTATTACTGGAATAATAAATCCAGAGTTCACAGGCCCTGTTACCTGCGAGAGAATCTCTCACAAGGCAACTTCATGAGTGGATGACTTATACAGTTGCACCAGGCACTGTGCTCAGAAGGACCTCCTGCTTGGTTTAATGCTCTGCAGTCACTATCTTGAAATTCTTAATAATTTTTGAACAAGGTGCTTATATTTTGCACTGAGCACCACAAATTATACTGACAGTGCTGAGCTCACACAAATTCATTCTAATTTCTAACCAGCCTTCTCTTGATTTGTACAGTAATTTATTTAATCATATTCAGGGGGAAATATTATAAAGGAAGAGTACTATTGGAATGCATAGTCTGAGGAATTAAAGAAGCCTTCTTAAGAGAGTCAGATTTATTCTGGGTTCTAAAAGATGAGTGGATATTAACAAGGCCAAGAGCTGGGAGAAGTACCTCTCAGTCAGAGCCCTGAAGCATGAAGCACACGGTCAGTCAGTGGTACTAAACATACGGCATTTAACACAGTGGAGTCAGGAACAAGGGAAAGCAGGCAAGATCATGGAGGGACTGTGCATCATGTCAAGAATTTTGATCTTCATTCCAAAGAGCAATGGGAGCTCACTGTAGCATTTAAATCAAGAGACTGACAGGATCTGCTTTTATTTAACAAGGTCACACTGAGCCCTCACATCTTGACACTTCAAGTTACTCCTCATCGTGCATTAACATTTACCAGATTTGCAGTTTCTTTTTTCACAATTCTCGAGCTCCAAATGGCACCTTTTTAAACTTAGCAGATGAATTCATCTACTATTTCTAGGAAAGCTGAAGCTTCCCTGTTTCAATACATTTTCATCCCTTTGCCCTTATCAATTACACAATCCTCATGACTTTAAGCTGGTTTTGTGTTTACTCACACTTACCTCCTCCTCTCTTGCCTCAGAAGAAGATATAAACTTCATCGCTTCCCAGGTTAACCTTTCGAATTTTCTTCTTTTTTAATAGAAGTATTAGTTGATTTATAATAGTATATTAGTTGCAGGTGTTCAGTTCAGTTCAGTTCAGTCGCTCAGTCATGTCTCTTTGCGACCCCATGAACCACAGCATGCCAGGCCTCCCGGTTCACCACCAACTCCCGGAGTCCACCCAAACCCACATCCATTGAGTCAATGATGCCATCCAACCATCTTATCCGCTGTCGTCCCCTTCTCCTCCTGCCCCCAATCCCTCCAAGCATCAGGGTCTTTTAAAATGAGTCAACTCTTCACATCAGGTGGCCAAAGTATTGGAGTTTCAGCTTCAACATCAGTCCTTCCAATGAACACCCAGGACTGATCTCCTTTAGAATTAACTGGTTGGACCTCCTTGCAGTCCAAGGGACTCTCAAGAGTCTTCTTCAACACCACAGTTCAAAAGCATCAATTCTTCAGTGCTCAGCTTTCTTCATAGTCCAACTCTCACATCCATACATGACCACTGGAAAAACCATAGCCTTGACTAAATGGACCTTTGTTGGCAAAGTAATGTTCCTGCTTTTTTAATATGCTGTCTAGGTTGGTCATAACTTTCCTTCCAAGGAGTAGGTATCTTTTAATTTCATGGCTGCAATCACCATCTGCAGTAATTTTGAAAATAAAGTCAGCCACAGAAAAATAAAGTCAGCTACTGTTTCCACTGTTTCCCCATCTATTTGCCATGAAGTGATGAGGCCAGATGCCATGATCTTCATTTTCTGAATGTTGAGCTTTAAGCCAACTTTTTCACTCTCCTCTTTCAATTTTATCAAGAGGCTCTTTAGTTCTTCTTCACTTTCTGCTATAAGAGTGAAAGTTGCAGGTGTAGAGCAGAGTAATTCAGTATTTTTACAGATTCAGTTCAGTTCAGTTCAGTCGCTCAGTCGTGTCCGACTCTTTGCGACCCCATGAATTGCAGCACGCCAGGCCTCCCTGTCCATCATCAACTCCCGGAGTTCACTCAAACTCATGTCCATTGAGTCAGTGATGCCATCCAGCCATCTCATCCTCCATCATCCCCTTCTCCTCCTGCCCCCAATCCCTCCCAGCATCAGACTCTTTTCCAGTGAGTCAACTCTTCTCATGAGCTGGCCAAAGTACTGGAGTTTCAGCCCCAGCATCATTCCTTCCAAAGAACACCCAGGACAGATCTCCTTTAGAATGGACTGGTTGGATCTCCTTGCAGCCCAAGGGACTCTCAAGAGTCTTCTACAACACCACAGTTCAAAAGCATCCATTCTTCGGTGCTCAGATTTCTTCACAGTCCAACTCTCACATCCATACATGACTACTGGAAAAACTACTGGAAAAAGCCTTCACTAGATGGACCTTTGTTGGCAAAGAAATGTCTCTGCTTTTGAATATGCTATCTAGGTTGGTCATAACTTTCCTTCCAAGGAGTAAGCGTCTTTTAATTTCATGGCTGCAATCACCATCTTCAGTGATTTTGGAGCCCAGAAAAATAAAGTCTGACTTCAATGTCTGTTTCCACTGTTTCCCCATCTATTTGCCATGAAGTGATGGGACCAGATGCCATGATCTTCATTTTCTGAATGTTGAACTTTAAGCCAACTTTTTCACTCTCCTCTTTCACTTTCATCAAGAGGTTTTTTAGTTCTTCTTTACTTCCTGCCATAAGGGTGGTGTCCTCTGCATATCTGAGGTTATTGAGATTTCTTACAGCAATCTTGATTCTAGCTTGTGTTTCTTCCAATCCAGCGTTTCTCATGATGTATTCTGCATATAAGTTAAATAAGCAGGGTGACAATATACAGCCTTGACATACTCCTTTTCCTATTTGGAACCAGTCTGTTGTTCCATGTCCAGTTCTAACTGTTGCTTCCTGACCTGCATACAAATTTCTCAAGAGCCAGATCAGGTGGTCTAGTATTCCCATCTCTTTCAGAATTTTCCACAGTTTATTGTGATCCACACAGTCAAAGGCTTTGGCATAGTCAATAAAGCAGAAATAGATGCTTTTCTGGAACTCTCTTGCTTTTTCCATGATCCAGCAGATGTGGGCAATTTGATCCCTGGTTCCTCTGTCTTTTCTAAAACCAGCTGGAACATCTGGAAGTTCACGGTTCACGTATTGCTGAAGCCTGGCTTGGAGAATTTTGAGCATTACTTTACTAGTGTGTGAGATGAGTGCAATTGTGCAGTAGTGTGAGCATTTTTTGGCATGCCTTTTTCGGGATTGGAATGAAAACTGACCTTTTCCAGTCCTGTGGCCACTGCTGAGTTTTCCAATTTGCTGATATATTGAGTGCAACACTTTCACAGCATCATCTTTCAGGATTTGAAATAGCTCCACTGGAATTCCATCACCTCCACTAGCTTTGTTCATAGTGATGCTTTCTAAGGCCCACTTGACTTCACATTCCAGGATGTCTGGCTCTAGGTGAGTGATCACACCATCATGATTATCTGGGTCATGAAGATCTTTTTTGCACAGTTCTTCTGTGCATTCTTGCCATCTCTTCTTAATATCTTCTGCTTCTGTTAGGTCCATACCAATTCTGTCCTTTATTGAGCCCATCTTTGCATGAAATGTTCCCTTGGTATCACTAATTTTCTTGAAGAGATCTCTAGTCTTTCCCATTCTGTTTTCCTCTATTTCTTTGCATTGATCACTGAGGAAGGCTTTCTTATCTCTTCCTGCTATTCTTTGGAATTCTGCATTCAGATGCTTATATCTTTCCTTTGCTCCTTTGCTTTTTGCTTCTCTTCTTTTCACAGCTATTTGTAAGGCCTCCCCAGACAGCCATTTTGCTTTTTTGAATTTCTTTTCCATGGGGATGGTCTAGATTATACAACATTAAAAGTTATTACAAAATAATGCTTATAATTCCCCATGCTCTATCCTTTTTGCTTATCTATTTGATACATAATAGTTTGTATCTCTTAATTCCATACTCCTAACTTGCTCCTCCCCATTTACCTCTTCTAATTTGTAACCACAATTTTATTTCCTATAATCATAAATCTCTTTTGTTTTGCTATGCAGTTTCATTTTTTTTTCAAATTCCACAAATAAGTGATATCATATAGTATTTGTCTTTCTCTTACTTATTTCAGTAAGCATAATATTCTCTAGGTCCATATATGATGTTTCAAATGGCAGAATTTAATTTTCTTATGACTGAGTAATATCTACTATCCCATTGTGTATATATACTACATCTTCTTTATCCATACATCTGTTCATGGACACATAGATTGGCTATGGTAAATGGTGCTGCTATGAATATTGGGGTGCATGTCACTTTTCAAATGAGTTTTTTTTCCCCAGATATGTTATCAGTAGTAGAATTACTGGGTATCAAGCTGGTTTTAGAAAAGGCAGAGGAACCAGAGATCAAATTGCCAACATCCGTTGGATCATGGAAAAAGCAAGAGAGTTCCAGAAAAGCATCTATTTCTGCTTTATTGACTATGCCAAAGCCTTTGACTGTGTGGATCACAATAAACTGTGGAAAATTCTGAAGGAGATGGGAATACCAGACCACCTGACCTGCCTCTTGAGAAATCTGTATGCAGGTCAGGAAACAACAGTTAGAACTGGACATGGAACAACAGACTGGTTCCAAATAGGAAAAGGAGTACGTCAAGGCTGTATATTATCACCCTGCTTATTTAACATATATGCAGAGTACATCATGAGAAACGCTGGACTGGAAGAAACACAAGCTGGAATCAAGATTGCCGGGAGAAATCTCAATAACCTCAGATATGCAGAGGACACCACCCTTATGGCAGAAAGTGAAGAGGAACTAAAAATCCTCTTGATGAAAGTGAAAGTGGAGAGTGAAAAAGTTGGCATAAAGCTCAACATTCAGAAAATGAAGATCATGGCATCTGGTCCCATCACTTCATGGGAAATAGATGGGGAAACAGTGGAAACAGTGTCAGACTTTGTTTTTTTGGGCTCGAAAATCACTGCAGATGGTGATTGCAGCCATGAAATTAAAAGACACTTACTTCTTGGAAGGAAAGTTATGTCCAACCTAGATAGCATATTCAAAAGCAGAGACACTTCTTTGCCAACAAAGGTCCGTCTAGTCAAGGCTATGGTTTTTCCTGTGGTCATGTATGGATGTGAGAGTTGGACTGTGAAGAAGGCTGAGCACCGAAGAATTGATGCTTTTGAACTGTGGTGTTGTAGAAGACTCTTGAGAGTCCCTTGGCTGCAAGGAGATCCAACCAGTCCATTCTGAAGGAGATCAGCCCTAGGATTTCTTTGGAAGGAATGATGCTGGGGCTGAAACCCCAGTACTTTGGCCACCTCATGTGAAGAGTTGACTCTTTGGAAAAGAGTCTGATGCTGGGAGGGATTGGGGGCAGGAGGAGAAGGGGATGACGGAGGATGAGATGGCTGGATGGCATCTCACTGACTCAATGGACATGAGTCTGAGTGAACTCCGGGAGTTGATGATGAACAGGGAGGCCTGGTGTGCTGCAACTCATGGGGTTGCAAAGAGCCAGACACGACTGAGCAACTGAACTGAACTGATAGCAGTTTTTGAGGAACTTTCATATTTTCCACAGTAGTTGCACCAATGTACCTTCCCATCAACAATGTACAGAGGTCCAATTTTCTCCATATCCTTATCAACATTTGTTGTTTGTAGACATTTTGATTACAGCCATTCTGACAAATGTGTTGTGATATCTCATTGCTTTAATTTGCATTTCTCTGCTGCTGCTGCTGCCAAGTTGTTTCAGTCGTGTCTGACTCTGTGCAACCCCATAGACAGCAGCCCACCAGGCTTCCCCGTCCCTGGGATTCTCCAGGCAAGAACACTGGATTGGGTTGGCATTTCCTTCTCCAATGCATGAAAGTGAAAAGTTAAAGTGAAGTCGCCCAGTCGTGTCCGACTCTCAGCGACCCCATGGACTGTAGCCCACCAGGCTCCTCTGTCCATGGGATTTTCCAGGCAAGAGTACTGGAGTGGGGTGCCATTGCCTTCTCTGCAATTGCATTTCTCTAATAATTAGCAATTTGGAACATATTTTCACATCCCTGTTATCCATTTGTATGTCTTCCTTGTAAAAATGTCTGTTCAAGTCTTGTGCACATTTTTTGACTGGGCTGTGTGTTTCAGATATTGAGTTATATAAACTATTTATATTATTATATTAACCTACTGTTGGTCATATCATTTGAAAGATGTTCTCCCATCTTTCAAATGGGTAAACTCCGGGAGTTTGTGATGGACAGGGAGGCCTGGCGTGCTGCGGTTCATGGGGTCACAAAGAGTTAGACACGACTGAGCGACTGAACTGAACTGAACTGATTTCTTTATTTCATTTAGGCTTTTATTTCTTTATTTTTTTATTTCTTTATTTTATTTAGGCTTTTATTTCTTTTGTTTTAGAAGACAAGTCCAAAAAATATTGCTTTGATTTATTTTGAAGAATGTTCTGCTTACGTTTTCCTCTAGGAGTTTTCTGATTTCAGGACTTACATTTAGGCTTTTACTCCATTTTGAGTTTAATTTTTTATGTTGTGATAGAGAATGTTCTAATTTCATTCTTTCACATGTAGCTGTCCAGTTTTCCCAGCCCCAATTACTGAAGAGGTTATTTTCTCTCCTCTGTATATTCTTGCCTCCTTTATCAAACATTAATTGACCATAAGTGTGTGGGTTCATTTCTGAGTCTCTATTCTGTTCCATTGATCTACATGTCTCTTTCCACACCAGCACCATGCTGTTTTGGTTACTATAGCTTTGTGTTACAGTCTTAAGACTGGGAGGATGATACCTCCAGCCTTGTTCTTTTTTCTCAAGATGGCTTTGGTAATTCACAGTCTTTTGTGGTTCCATATGAATTTTATGATTATTTATTCCAGATCTTTAAAGGAAATCATGGACATTTTGATAGGGATCACAGTAAATCTGTGGATTGCTTTGGGTAGTATTGTAGTTTTAACAATATTAATTTTTCCAATCTAAAAGCATGGCAAACCTTTCCAGTTCGTTGTATCATCTTCAGTTTCCTTCACCAATGTTTTATAGTTTTCAGAAGATATGTCTTTTATCTCCTTGTTAAGTTTATTCTTAGGTGTTTTATTCTTTTCAAGGTGATTTTCAAAGGGGTTTTTTTAACTTCCTCTTTTAAAAAAATAGATCTCTATATATTAATCTTGTAACTGGAAGCTTTGCTGAATTCATTTATTAGTTCTAATAGTTTTGAGGTGGAGTCTTTATGGTTTTCTATATAAAATATCACATCATTTACAAATAGTGACAGTTTTATTTCTTCACTTTCAATTTGGATACCTTTTATTTCTTTTTCTTGTCTGATTGTTGTTAGGACTTCCAATATTATGTTAAACAGAGGTGGTTAGAGTGTACATCCTTATCTTTTTTCCTAAATTTAGAGAAAAGGCTTTTAGATTTTCACTGTTGAGGTTACTGTGGGGTTCATATATGTCACTATAGCTCTTTGCTTTAAACAGGTAGTCATTTAAATTCAAACATATTCTAAAAGATGTACATTTTTTATCCCCCATCCCACATTTTGGGGTTTTGATGCCATACTTTACATCTTCATGTTTATCCCTTAATTGTTCATTGAAGTTGGTATTGTCTTTTACAATATTTTTTGTCTTTTAATCCTGAAACTGGCTTATTTAAATGATTGACCTTTGTTCCTTACTATATATTTGTCTTTCTTAGTGATTTCTCCCTTTCCTATAGATTCTTACTTTTCTTTTTTAATTTAGAGAAGAGTCTTTAACATTTCTTTTAAGATCAATTTAATATTAATGACCTCTTTTAGTACTTGCTTATTACCTGAGAAGTTTTTACATCTCCTTCAATTCTAAATGATAATCTTGCTGGGTAGGGTATCAGGTTGCAGGTTTTTCCCCTTCAGCTCTTTGAATATATTATGCCACTTTCTTCTGACCTGCAAAGTTTTTGCAGAAAACTCAGCTAATAGCCTTATGGGAATCCCCTTGTATATGACTATTTTTCTGTTACAGCCTTTAGAATTCTGTCTTTAATTTTGCCATTTTAATTATTATATATCTTGGTGTGGGTTTGTTTAGGTTCATCTTCTTGGAACCCTCTGGGCTTCCTATATCTGGATATCTGTTTCCTTCTTCAGGTTTGGGAATATCTCAGCCATAAATTCCTCAAATACGTTTTTAATCCCCTTTGCTCTCTCTCCTCCTTCTCGGATGCCTATAATATGAATGTCAGTACATTTAATGTTATTCTAAGGATCTCTTAAACTGTTATCATTTTTTTAATTAGTTTTCCTTTTTGCTCTTCTAACTGAGTAATTTCCATTATTCTATCTTCCAGATCACTTATATGTTCTGTATCACTTAGTCTGCTATTCATCCTTTCTAGTCTGTTTTTATTTCAGTTATTGAATTCTTCACTTATGATTAGGTCTTTTTTATATTTTCTAGTTCCTTGTTAAAAATTCTACGGTGTCCATCTATTCTTTACCCTAATTCAGTTAACACATTTGTTACCAACGCTTTGAATTTTTTACCTTTACAGATTGTTTATTTCTGTTTTATTATTTATATCTTCAGGGGGTTTCTCTTGCTCTTTAAATTGAGAGCAGTCCTTCTGCCTTTTCACATTGTTAACTTCCTCTAACTCTATAAATTTAGGTGAAACAGTTACCTATTTTGGTATTGAAAGCATGTTTTTATGTGAGAGTCTCTCTATACAGATTGCATGTCCCACAGTATTGGAAGAGCTGGGTTTGACAGGGACAAAGGTCCTGTCTTTCTTCAGAGTGTGCTGGAAGCTATTACCTTGGTATGAAGTGGACTAGAGCTGGCATCGGGGATGAGGCAGAGCTTACCCTCTGCTCAGTGGCCATCTGTGGCCTAGCAGAGGTGGAGTCTGATACCAAGTTGCTGGAGCAAAAGCCATGAGGATAAAGCCTGAACTGGCTTTGTTCCTTTTAAGTACGTGTTTTCCACATTCCCAGCACCAGGACCTTTGCCCCAGAGGTGGAGAATGCTGAAGAAAGGGGTGGGGGTAGGTGGGGATGGGGGTAGGTGCTTAGGTGGGCTCTTGGCTTCTGTCAACCACAGACAGAGGTCTGAGCTGTCTTTGATGAAATTCCCGCGCAGAAACCCACACTGTTTTCCTTGCTCTGCTCAGACATAACCTCAGATGCAAGTCTCCTTTGTCCTTAAACAGCCTATCACTGACCCCAAGGCTCCTCTGCCCCCTTCCCTGTTATGAGTCATACTGCAGAGCAGTATAGGCCCATGTGGATTCTCAGCATATATCAGTGTGTGAACTGTGTGGAACAGCAACTATCAGAGATCTGATGCACTGCTTAAGTGCCAGCAATGACTGCCACATGCCCACCTAGGCCCCAGGACTGGGTCATCTTAAGTCTCTTCCCTTGTCAAGGCCACCCCAGATCCAGCATTGAGCTGTGACACAGAGTGAACAGAGCTGGAGCATTTGCTTGGGTCAGACTGGGGTGCATTTCCCTCTTACATATCTTTTCCACTGTTGAAGTTACATTCAAATTTTAATAACTAGAAAGTTAAACTGCTGTTATCATTTCAGAAACATTAGTGAAAATCTAATTAAGTAGAATTATTTTTAAAATATATTCTGTACAAGAACATACAGATAGTGAATGGAGAAAATATTTTAATGATTGAAAATCTAGCTAGAAATAAAAGTACAGGGTCTTATGTCCTATGAGTTCTCATTGTAGGGAACAATGGTTTTCCCAGAATGCTTCAGGGCATTATTACAGGTTCTCATGCTGCCAGGTCTCATCAAAGTAATGAGTGTGACCAGAATCAGTCTGTTTGTGTACAAAGGTTGCCCTAACAGCCAAATGAGACAGACACTGAATGGGAGAGTATTGAGATTACAGTACCCTATTCAACCTTTTGCTTCTTAAAAATTTTGCAGGCCTAAAACTAGACAATGAAAGAATCTATCTTATAAATTTGCCTCATAATCAGTGTAATCGTTAATATAGCATCATATCTAATTTCAATAACTACATAGCAATTAGATGATTATTGCTGCCCAGTATACCATTAAGCATTAAGAAAAAAAAATTCAGAGGAACAATAATCACACTGTATTTACACAGAGCTATAACCTGAAGCATTGTAATTATCATGTGTCATAATCTCCAATATAAATAACAGTGTAAAGGCCATTCGAGAAAAGAAAAGAAAAAAAAAAAAACAGAAAAATCTGGACCAACTCAGAAGCATATGTCAGGTAAAAATAAGCAGGGACAATTGTGGAGAAAGAGAATAATAAAATGACATAATGAGCTATACCACGTGGTTACTACCAACTCCAGGAACTCTGCCTCTTGGGTGTATCCCTGCTGCTCACGCCAACATCCCTTGCTGGGAGCGGTGCAGTCCTTTTGTACCCTCATAACTAGTCTCCTTGCTTCTGACCTCTATCTGCTCCTGTGCACTCTCTACCAAGCTACTAGAATTCACTTTTTGAAATAAAACCCTTTTGATCATATTACTTCCAACTTAGAAATCTTCCATGGCTTCTCACTGTTCATAGAATAAAATCTAGATTCTTTAGCAAGACAATCAAAGTACTTCACTAGTAAACCCTCACCAACCTCTTCAGTCTCACCACTAGGCAATTGCAACCCTCATACTTCCAGCCCCCACCCTCCCATATGTTTAATTCTAGTCATGGTAGAAGGTCCACTGGGTTCTCCCATGGCGCTGCTCTTGATGGTTTTTCTTTGGGCAGTAGATCCATGTTTAGAAGCATGGTTCCTGGAGCCTAAGGACCTGGGTCCATTCTTATCTGTGTTTCCATTTAGGAGCGTGACCTTGGAGAAGTTACTTAACTTCTTTGTGCCTATTCTTAGCATCTGTAAAATGGGAATATAATTAAAGTGCCTACGCATAGCATTTCTTAATGAGCTATCCCAGGTACATGCTTAGAACACTGCCCAGTACACAGTGAGCAGTACGTATTAGGTATTATTATTATCACTGATTCTTGCCAGCTCTCCTCCACTTGGCATACTCTCAGTGATCTCAGTGACTCTAGTCAAATGACAATTTTCTACAAATCTTACCTCCCGCACTTTATCACCATTAGGCACAAAAGGCACTTCATTTTCTACCATACTACCATAGAACTTTGACCATAAAATTAAATGACATTAACTCTTATTTATTAAACACATACTACACGCTATGCAAATACCACACAGATAAATAAGATAAATGTAAGGATTACCATTATGCAGATAAGGGAACTGAGAATCAAGAATTTGTTCCTTGGAAGAAAAGCTATGACCAACCTAGACAGTATATTAAAAAGGAGAGACATTACTTTACCAACAAAGGTCCATCTAGTCAAAGCTATGGTTTTTCCAGTAGTCATGTCAGAATTGATGCTCTTGAACTGTGGTGCTGGAGAAGACTCTTGAGAGTCCCTTGGACAGCAAGGAGATCCAACCAGTCCATCCTGAAGGGAATCAGTCCTGAATATTCATTGGAAGGACTTATGACTCATTGGAAAAGACCCTGATACTGGGGAAGATTGAAGGCGGGAGGAGAAGGGGGCGACAGAGAAGGAGATGGTTAGATGGCATCACTGACTCAATGGGCATGAGCTTAAGTAAGCTCAGGGTATTGGTGATGGACAGGGAGGCCTGGCGTGCTACAGTCCATGGCGTTGCAAAGAGTTGGACATGACTGAGTGACTGAACTGAACTGAAGAAGCTTGATAAGGATGATTACTGGTTTCTGGACTGAGCCATTAACTGAACAGTGAAGACAGCACCCAAGATAGAGCTGGTGCTGTTAAAGAGAAAGATGATGACATGGAGAAGTGGAGGCTGATGCTGTAAAGCAGGAATACTATAAAAAGGAAGCAATTCATTCAAGCTTTTGGTGACACCAATCTATCAGACAAATCTGCCATCAGCCTCCATCTACTATTTACTTTATATTTCTTCTAAAATAAAAGAGCAATCAATCTTAATATTCACCCTGGTTCTCAGGCTTGGCTATCCCTCCTACCTGGGGTTCTCATTGCAAAAATGAATCAGATTAAAACAAATCAATCAAGTTGTGTCTGCCAAGTTAACATCTCTGTAGGAAGTTAATTGACCCTGCTTCTGACAGGAGCCCACATGACAGATGAGGAAGAAGGAAGCATGGGACATAGCCAACAGTTTATGACACAGACAATAAGACGATGCCATCCTTATATAAATAAATTGCCTAGACAGAAGGTGATCCACGGAGCAAATCTGTGGGGAAGGTCAGAGTGTTAACAGGTATGTATCTGAGGGTGAGGACAGTAGACTTGCAGCCATAGATGCCATGGCATGTCCAGGAAGCAATCATACTCAGACAATGAAAGGCAAAAACTAGAAGGGATGCCCTCTGTCTGCCTGAGAGAAAAAGAAGGGTGCAGAGCAAAAGAGGCACAATTGCACTTAATGTACAATCATAAGGTCTGACTTCATGCCTGAGTTCATAGACACATGGTTTAACTTATCAGAAATTAGTAAATCTGTTCTCAAAAGAGGTTCATAATACCTAGCTCACCTCTTACCGCATAACACAATATGAGTCATATCTCTGAATCTTTTAAAACCTCTGCTTTCTCATCAATAAAATTGGCTGACACGTGCTTTATTTTACAAGACTGCTCTTATAAGTAAAGTGAAAGTGAAAGTGAAGTTGCTCAGTCGTGTCCGACTCTGCAACCCATGGACTGTAGCCCACAAAGCTCCTCCATCCATGGGATTCTCCAGTTAAGAATACTGGAGTGGGTTGCCATTTATAAGTAAAGGCAGTAATTTAAGGGAGGGTGCTTGGTGGTCATGTTGTATGTTTGCTAAGATGTATCCAACTCTTGCAACCTCATGGACTATAGTCCACCAGGCTCCTCTGTCCATGGGATTTCCCAGGCAAGATTTCTGGAGTGGATAGCCATTTCCTTCTCCAGGGGTTCTTCCTGACCCAGAGATTGAACTCACGTCTCCTGCATTTCAGGTGGTGTCTTTACCTGCTGAGCCACCAAGGCTTCCCAAGGGAAGGTACTAGGTAGATTGAAAATTGGGAAACATGTTTTAGGGTCAAGAAGATCTTGGATCAGCAATTGAAAGACAAAAGTTCTCATCTCAACTCTTATTACATCCTAAATTTGGGATTTATCAAATCATGTAACTTCTCTGGACCTCAAAACAAAGAGTTGGGACTAGATGCTCTCTACATTCCCTGGTAGCTGGAATATTTTATGCTTTAGGGATACTGGTTAAGCCCCTTATAGTCTGAGGTCAACAAAGAAGTCATTGGTAGCCTGGAAAGAATGCAGGACTCAGTCGTAAGTTCTGAATTCTGTTTTCCTTCCAGCTTCTTAGCAAATATGCGAACTTCAGAAACATATAACCTCTCAGAGCCTCATCTTCCTCTTCTGTAAATCAGTTTTTAAATATCACACATAAATGTGCTTTACTAGGCATAAAGAATGAAGTAAATATAAAGCACTTATTTCTTAGGCTGAATTGCAATCCAAATCAGTCATCACAACCTAACAACATTTACTACGCTCTTCAAATCCAAATCAACAACAAATTAAGTAATGACAAAGTGAAAGCTGGACACACCTGCCTGATGTTCTAAGAAATCTAGAACACTGGATAATTCATGGACTGAATGTTTATGCCTTGCCAAATTCCTATATTAAAGTCCTAATCCCTATGGTAATAGTATTCAGAGGTGAGGACATTGGGAGGTATTTAATGTTAGCTGAAGTCATAAGGATAGGTCCTCATGATGGGATCAGTGCCCCCCAAAAAAAGCAACAGAAAAGACCAGAGTTTCCACTCTCTTCCATGTGAGGACAGAGAGAAGGTGGGTATCTGCAATCTAGGAAGAAGACCAGCACCAAGAACCAAATCATCAGCCCTGTAAACCCTGGAATTCCTTGTCTCCAGAACTGCAAGAAATGGCATGTTATTTAAGCCACCTCGTCAATGTTACTTTGCTTAGCAGTCTGAGCAGAAAGAAAGCCACTATGGCCAGAGCAGACGTCCCTTCTCAACCATAGCTCATCAGCTATAGAAATCCTTGGTTTATAAGGAGTTTCAACTAATCTTTTTTTAATTAGTTTATTTTTTAATTGAAGGATAATTGTTTTATAGAATTTTGTTGGTTTCTGCCAAACACCAACATGAATCTCAACTGATCTCTTTAAGTATCTAATCCTCTCTTTACTCACTTTGTATTTGATAAGATACAAGCCTCCTTCTTATCATTTTGTCCTCTTCAAATGCCTCATAAATTCATCCTTTCCCAAAGCTTAATGCTGACCAGAAGGGCTACACTCCCCCTCCATCTTTAGTGGCTTCCTATTGACTAATGGATGGAACTAAGAGATCATTCATAACTTAGATCCTTTACCTACCCCCACCAAGGGAGAATCAACATGAAGGAGCAGTGGACAATACCAGCTCCCAGACCAGAGCCATGTCTTCTCAGAACCTAGCAGAAAGCCTGGCACCCAGCCAGGTGGCCATCAATACTACTCACTGAATTAATGAATTAAAGAATCCTTATTCTACCACTCACTTCCTGATTGACCCTGAATATTAATTGGCCTCTTTTCATTAGAGGGCTTCCCTGGTGGCTCAAACAGTAAATAATCTGCCTGTGATGCAGGATACCCAGGTTCAATCCTTTGGTCAGGAAGATCCCCTTGAAAAGGGAACAGCTACCCACTCTAGTATTCTTGCCTGGAGTATTCCATGAACAGAGGAACCTGGCAGGCTACAGTTCATGGGATCGCAAAGAGTTGAACATAACTGAAGGGACTTAGACCTTCACTTTCATCATTAGAATTTACTCATTTGCAAACAAGGTTGTTAACTACTGCACAGTTGTTCTTATTGAATAGAACAGAGGATATAAAGTATAGCCTGTTGTCTGAGACATATTAAATGTCCAATAATTGATAGTAATATCATTAAAACACCTTAAATCCCAGCCAAGTTGAGAAGTTTGACATTTCTCAAGCCTGCCTCAGCCTTTTAGTCCACAATTTTCACAGATCTTGAGGACTCTCTTCCCTTGGCAAGGCTAGGAAAGTGTATTTATGCTTCTTCACTTGTCACATCATACTGTATCAAAGAGCAATGTAAGCAAATGGCTACACTTCTCTGCGTGCCTCTCAGCTCCATGACAAAGAGGTGTGTCTATTTCATCTAGGGATCCCACCAGTGTCTAGCATATGTGCATGTGTGTTAAATCGCTTCAGTTGTGTCCAATTCTTTGTGACCTTATGGACTGTAGCCTGCCAGGCTCCTCTATCCATGGGATTCTCCAGGCAAGAATACTGGAGTGTGTTGCCATGCCCTCCTCCAGGGGATCTTCCAGACTCAGGGATAGGACCCACATCTTTTACATCTCCTGCGTTGAAAGGCAGGTTCTTGACCACAGCACCACCTGGGAAGCCATGTCTAGCACAGCACTGAACAAAAGCTAGTGATTGAAATACCCAAAGGGCTATTTGAGTTCCATTCAAACCCTATTGAGGAACAATGAACAGTAGACAGCTCTTGGGATATTTCTTAGTGAATTTCTTAGAAATAGTTCCTGCTCTCATGAGGGGCTCACTTGTATGGTTCTCAGCATCTGATTTGTAAAGAGATTATAAATTCTTGGGCCCCAAACACAATACATGTATAAAGGAACTGTGTTGGGTGTGAATCACAAAGAAAAAGAAATGTTATGAAAGAACTCAAAATATCCTTTGTACAAAGGGAAAAAGAAAACAAAATAAAACTCTGGGAAGCTGGAAACCTAGCCCGTGTGGTTCAAATTTCATTTCATTAATATTTCTTTGGTTGTTATATTCTTGTTAAGGTGTAAGCTGTGGTGTAGTTAATGCAAACTGTGGCCTTGGTTGCAAACCTTTTGAGAGTGCTCAGAAGGCTGATTTGCATTACTTCCCCACAACAGAAACCCCAACCTAGGGGGTTGTTAAGCTCATTAAATGTAGCAGATTTCCCTAGATAAATGTATCCCTCTTCTTTTTCATAATACTTGTTTAGGATTAATAAACACAAAGTCTTCACTCACAACTCTGTAAAAGAAAATATTTCTTACATAAGCTATGTTTTAAAATGCTTCAGGAAATACTGTTGCTTTGTCTATGCTACTTTCTGAGAGGTTTCCACCCTCAAGAGGTCAGAGTGAAGCAAAAGCTGATTGGCTCAGTGGTTCCTGGGAGCAGCATCATTGCTCTGCCTCCAAATGAGCCTGCCTCCTCTTTAACTTTCTGTATGCATCAAACAGTAATTCAAAAGAGCACTATTCCCAGCAGCTTGTGTATTACTTGACTGAAAACTTAAATCCTTCAACCCCCCTCATGTTGTCCAAATAACCCCAAATAACTTAAGTTTCTCTGCTTCCTTATTTTGGCTTCTTACTTTCAGACAGCCCCACTGCCAAGCATTCTCCATTTCAAAAACACCTGAGCTGTAAGAAGCCCTTGAACTCCAAGGAGGCGGCCCAGGCTTGTTCTCACCGTGACAGCAGAAAACAAAGAGAAAGGCCTCTCGAGACACAGACGTAGAATGGCCACATTGTTGCCTCCACCATATTCTTGCAGAAATAATTGAAGACCACCCAAATGAGACCAAGCGAAGGCTATTTACTCAGAGATTAGTACAGTGATGGAGTCAGCCACCATCATTTGCGTTTGGCAGAGACTCAAAGACAGGCAGAGGAATAAGAAAACATTATAGAGGAAAAGTAGGGGAGGCTTCAGGTATGTCCTGATTAGAGGCTGTTGGCTTGAGGATGCTGTCGCTGGGCTAACCAGAAGGGTACATCCCATGTGATTGATTAGGATGCCTAAGTAGCTTTCTTTGGTTGGCTCTCACATAGAAGTAAGGTCAAAAATTAGAAAAACTGTTAGTTATTACTCATGCCCTGGCCATTTGGGGCCGACCATTAGAGAGACTATTGTTTGACTTCCTAGTCTGGTTGCTCCAGACAGTAACTTGACTTCTTGCTGACTATAAGTAGGATGTTGGCTCCCTGGGCTGGTTGCTACAGGCTGTGGATCAGAGTTCTGCTTGTAAACATAGTCTGGCTGCTGTCCACCTCTGTTGTACAGTTGCTTATCCTATTGACAAAATTAGCTTATACTCAAGGGTTGGGAAACAAATTCTATATTTTCATGGAAGAAGTTGCAAAGCTGCATTGCAACAGATATGGATACAAGGATGTCATTAAACTGAGTTCATTACGGCAGTTAACCTACAGCAAGTATCCAGGATGTGCTAAGGGATTGGATATGAATTATGAGAAAAGCACTGATGACTCTAAATGCTTTTGCTTTGAGTAACTAGAAAAATAGAATCATAAAATATGTAAGACAAGGGGTAAAATTAACAGCTCCACTTTGGATTTGATACTTTTCAAGACTGTTAGATATCTAAGTGGAGATATCAACTGGATACAGAAGTCCTGGAGGCGTTCAGCTGGAAATAATAATTTGTAAGGGATTGACTAAAAGGAGAAATCTTAGTTCAGGCTGCTATACCAAGTACCATAGGACAGGGTGGCTTATAAAAAACAGAAATTTATTTTTCACAGTCCTGAAGACTGGGAGTCTGAGATCAATGTGCCAGCTTGGTTGGGTTCTATTGAGAGCCCTCTCTCTGGTTCACAGACCTCTCATCATATTCTCATGCAGAAGAAAGAGAGCTAGAAAGCTCTCTGGGGTCCCCATTATAAGGTCATGAATCCCAGTCATGAACGGAGGCACCACCCTCATGATCTGATCATCCCCCAAAGGCCCCATATCCTAATAGCAACACATCGGGGGTTAGGATATCAATGTATGAATTTGGGGGCTGGGAGGAAAAAACATTCAGTCAATTGCAGAAGGAAAATAATTTATAAGCCTCAAAGATGAGAGCAATATAGCAAAGCAGAATAAGAAGTGATCAGTGGCATCAGGGGAGATTGAAGGGAGGATGGCAGCCCAGAACAAGGGGAAGAAGAAGAGTCAATAAGGGCATGATCAATTAGTGTCAAATATATGCCAAGATTAGGACAGAGAATTGACTACTGAATTTGGTAACATGGAGATCAACCATGATCCTGACGCCAGGGCCCTCCTAAGATTGTTTCTAGACTGTCTTTTTCTTCATCTCTGCTCCCACCAAGAAGGATAATATCACCTCTCTCCTAAAGATGACAGTAGACTAACAACTGGCCACCCCACAACTACCTTTGCCTTCTTTCCAACCACAACTCACATTGAAACACATCTAATCCTATCCTAGCCTCCACCACCATTTAAATCCCTATAATAGTTTTGTATCACTCTTAGAACAAAGTCCAAACCTTAATATGATTTCTGCACACATAGCTTTGGTCTGTCCCTTCAACCCTTCAAGCTCCACATCCGCTACTTTTAATGCTTGGGTTGCTATTCTCCATTTCACCAAAAAGTCTTTCCCATATGTCATTCCTTCTCCCTGAAACATTCTGCTTCCTCAACCCCAGTATATGAGTTGTGTGTGAATGAATGCTAAATTACATGCATACTTTCCCTTTCTGTTTAAAAGGAAAGCAGTCTGTGATCGCCTAGCCTAAGCCCCCTAAATACCCAATACTCTGTACCCTACTCTTTCATTACCCCGGATCCTACATAGCTTAAATTTGATTTTGTCAGGAATTCTCAAAATTATTATTAATTATCTGTCTCCCATGTAAGCCTGTTGGCTCCTTAGAGGTTGGCATATCTCTTGACTCAAAACAGAGGCTTAATATTTTTAAATAAATGAATCAATATTAATGAAATCTATGAAATATTCATTATTGCCCTCTTTTTGGTGCCAGTGGTTTAATCATTAAGTCGTTTCCAACTTTTATGGCCCCCATGGGCTGTAGCCCACCAGGCTTCTCCATCTATGGGATTTTCCAGGCAAGAATACTGGAGTGGGTTGCCATTTCCTTCTCCAGGGGATATTCTCAACCCAGGGATCAAACCTGCATCTACTCTCCTGCATGCACCAGGGAAGCCTGTCCCCTTTTTACAGATGAGGAAACTGAGACTTTGGTAAGGTCAAGACCTTGCTTCAGGATTCTAACTCAGCTCTGCCTGACTCCAAAACTCTAGCTCATATCCCCTAACTTTTCTTACATGGGTATATGTGTTCACCACTAGCTGGAGTGTTTTTAGTGCATAATTTATATTTTATTCATCTCTTAGTTAGAGCCTGTCCCTGAATTGTTGCTCCTATAGTCTCCAGAAATATTGATTGAATTGAATTATAGAGAACTGAATTTCATAGAGGCTTCCCCTAGTGGCTCATAGATTTAAGTTGAACTGAACAAACATACTAGCCTTGTAAAAGTATGTATAGGTTTATCTCAGGAATGTTCTGTTTGGTTTATAACAGCAACTTCTGCCTCTCCCTCCTCCCCTCACTACCGATGCTTATTATTTTGCATCTATACTAACAGCTAGTTAGTTCTGGCAGATGCTGCCACCTGCTCTTTTTCACTCACCTCAAGCACTATTTGTGTTTGTCTGATGAAGAGAGAATTCAGCCTATTATGAAGCAAGAGAAATTGTGTGAATGCTTTCAGCTCAAGAGTCAGTGCACTTATGGGAAGCAGGGCTCTCAGCCTCCTGCAAACTGCAGACCACTTTGGTGAAATGGAGGATGCCCACGAACCACCAGCCATCCTCACTCCCACTTGGAGCTTCCCCAGATGAAAACCACACCCCAGGAAATGAAAGGCTGGTACTGCCTCTGATGGGCTGCAGACCAGACAATGCATGCTTTTATTAAATATTATAAACAAATGACTTAATAATACCAGTAACTAAGCCATAGATATAATAATAAAATAAACAGGCACTGATGCCATAGCCCACAGACCACCTGGTTCTCCAACTGTGGATTGCTAGGTAGTCTCCAAAGAGACTTCAAGAATACTCTAATTTAGGTGGTAATGATATTGATAAAAACAATAAACAACAATACTAACAATTAACTTTGAATACTGCATGTAGTAAAGTTTATAAAGAAGTTCACATTTGCTCTCAGTTTGGTCACTCAGTCATGTCTGACTCTTTGCGACCCCATGCATTGCAGCACACCAGGCTTCCCTGTCCATCACCAACTCCTGGAGCTTGCTTAAACTCATATCCATCGATTCAGTGATGCCATACAACTGTCTCATCCTCTGCTGTCCCTTTCTCTTCCTGCCCTCAATATTTCCCAGGATCAGGGTCTTTTCCAATGAGTCAGTTCTTCATACCAGGTGACCAGAATATTAGAGCTTCAGCTTCAGCATCAGTTTGCTCTCTTGGATATATATAATAAGTCCATGAGGAATATGGAACAGGGATTATGATGACCATCCCAGCACAGGCAAGGGCTCAGAAAGGTTGAGTGATAGGCCAGATGCTTCATGTTGTAGAAGTGACAGAGCCAGAATTTCAAACTCTATCACTAAAAGATAGATCACTAACACATACTTGCTTGGTCATGTTGCTGGTTTGGGACTGTGGTACACTGAATTATTGTTCCCAGTTTTTCAACGGCACTGAACAACAGCACTAGAATTAACGCATCTGAACACTTTGCCATATAACTCTATAGTTCCTCCTGCTATGGGTGGGCTATAATTCCCTGCCTCCTTGATGTTTGCCTAACCATGTAACTTCCTTTGGTCAATGAAATGTTAATGAACATAATGTGAGCAGTAGCTTTAGAGCATCTGCATGGCTTGAATGGATCTCTTGCACTCCTACCATTCACCATGAGAAGATGTCCAAGGATCTGGTAGATGGAATTTGAAAAGACATCTGGAGTTGACCTGCATCCATTCAGCATGGGGGGCCAAACTCATCTTAATCCATCCAGGCTCAGCTGAGATCAGCCAGTGAGTTGCAGGGTGAGGGGTGCAGAGTGTGGGGTGTGGGTGGGGGATTGTTTGTTTCACAGCAATATTATGGTAATAACTAAATAATACAAGGACTATGTCTCATTTGCTGAGAGGAATTTTGACTGAAGGGTGATGGAGCTATCACAATGTGCAGAGAAAAGACTGCAGGCTTTGCAGTCACTACTCTAAGAACTAGAATTCAAATCTGAGTTCTGCTGTGCCTCAGCTGTGTGACTTTGAGAAAATTATCTAGTAATATGATCCTCATCTTGTTTATCTACTAATAAGGATAAGAATACCTAGTTTATAGAGTAGCTGTATGGATCAAATAAGATATTTTATCTCAACAACTGGAATGACATAGGAACCATAATGGTACACAACTGTTAGTTTTCTTCTTAGATCTGAATAAAATCTGTTTTTTTCTTTTTGCTTTTTTTTTATAACATATGCTAGAGTGTGGACAACTTGTGGTTAGTTAGCAAAGGTGTCTCTAGTTCTGCATACCACTTTTTAAAAACTAAAATTTAATCATTTTTTGTTCAAAGGGAAAGGAAAGGCACAAAAAGGAAAGAAGGATGAAAGGAAAGACGGATAATGGTCAAAATGTAACTAACTTCTAGAACTCACAAGGAAAAGTTTTCCGACATGCCACTCCTGTCAATGCAATCCCCTCAGCCCAGCTGCCAGACTTACTCCAAATGTGCATACAGAGGGTTATAAAGTATGAAAAATAAAAATGGGGGAAATGAATGCTTTCCTTGAGATTAGGATCCCATTAAACACAGACTGAACAGTAGTCAGCAGCACCTGGCTCCCGGGACATAAGCACAGGGACATGGGAGTTCAGTAATTAACTATGTGCTGGTTGAGTGCAGGATGAGTGAGTGACTTAGTGAGAGGGGGCTCAGGCCACACTCACTCCCACAAGGGAGGAACATGTGGGGCAATGGGAAGGCACCGACTTGACAGTCAGGTACCCAGACACCACAGGGGGCTCTCTAAACCAAAGGATTTCAGGTCCCTGCCAGTTCTAGAATTCCATGATTATGGCAAAGAAGAGAAGCATAGTCATAAATACCATAAACAGGTGGTTCCAAGGGCTGGTTGCTGGAAAAATGCATTTGTTTATTATATGATACCATCAATGTTTTTTTTTTTCTTGCACAGTTTATTACCTTTTTGTAATTAATATTGTCTGGCATCATGTATTGATATATCTAAAACCAATGTAATTTAGTCACTCTTCAATATTAACAGTTCGTATTTTATTCTGGACAATTCTATTGATGCTCAGCCCCTTTCTAAAAAAATCTTGCTTTCTACTTCCATATTTTGCTAGGCACTAAGGATCCTTTTTTTTTTTTTTTCCCCTAGCAAAATGGTACTGATGATTCTATTTGCAGAACAGGAATAGGGACACAGACATAGAGAATGGACTTGTGAACACAGTGAGGAGAGGGTGAGACAAAGTAAGAGAGTAGCATGGACATATACATTGCCATGCATAACGTTCTCCTTCCCTGGTGCCTCAGATGGTAAAGAATCTGCCTGCAATGTGGGAGACCTGAGTTCAACCCAACAGTAAGGAAGATCCCCTGGAGAAGGGATTGGCTACCCACTCTGGTATTCTTGCCTGGAGAATTCCATGGACAGAAAAGCCTAGAGAGCCCCAGTCCATGGGGTGCAAAGAGCTGGACATGACTAAGTGATTAACATTTTCACACTTTCGTGTGTGAAATAGAGCTAGTGGGAAGCTTCTGTATAGAACAGGGAGCTCAGTTCAGGGCTCTGGGATGACCTAGAGGGGTGCGATGGGGGTGGAGTGGGAGGGAGGTTGAAAGGGAGGGGATATATGTATACATATAGCTGATACATATTGTTGTACGGCAGAAAGTAACACAACGTTGTAAATGTTTTAAGTTATACTCCAATGAAAAAAAAAAAGACTTTGCAATCATGAAAAAAATAAAATCTTAAAGAGTTTTTCACATAAAAAATAAATAAAATGATATGTCCTTAAAAATGGCTAATATCTTATTTGTGGCAAAGTCTTCTGTTGTAATTTTAAGCAGCAAAGGACACTGACAGTGAACCCTGAGTCTTTGAGGCTTGTAAACCAAGCCTGGTGGCTGCTCCTGTCTGACTGCTTCAGGCCCCTGGACAGGAGATTTTTAGCCTGAGCCATCACCCCTGCTTTCTTCAAGAGCAAAACTGCAGTTCCCCTGAAGACAAGGCAGTTAATTAACATGGATTTTAACTCTATCTTTATGGGATTTTCAGTGGATTTTTTTGAATTTTTAAATCTAATGTAACAGGGTGCTCGGGGCTGGTGCACTGGGATGACCCAGAGGGATGGGATGGGGAGGGAAGTGGGAGGGGAGTTCAGGATGGGGAGCACATGTACACCCGTGGCAGATTCATGTCAATGTATGGCAAAACCAATACAATATTGTAAAGTAATTAGCCTCCCAAAAATAAATAAATAATTAAAAAATAATAATAATAATAAACCTAGTGTATACTGTACTCTTGCCTGGCAAATCCCATGGACAGAGGAGCCTGGTAGGCTGCAGTCCATGGGGTCGCTAAAAGTCGGACACAACTGAGCGACTTCACTTTCACTTTTCACTTTTATGCACTGGAGAAGGAAATGGCAACCCACTCCAGTGTTCTTGCCTGGAGAATCCCAGGGACGGGGGAGCCTGGGGGGCTGCCATTTCTGGGGTTGCAGAGTCGGACACGACTGAAGCGACTTAGCAGCAGCAGCAACAGTGTACACTGTATAGCACAGGACACTATACTCAGTACTTCATAATAATCAACAAAGGAAAAGAATCTGAAAAAATATATGTTCATATATATATTCATTCATATATACAAACACACATACATATATATGAAATGGAATCACTTTGCTATTTGTGTTACCTGAAAGTAACACAACTTTGTAAATCAACTATACTTTAAAAACTAGATCACATAAATTTTTTTTAAAAGAGTTTGGTAAAACCCTGAGAATGTTTACAAATATTTTAGGAGATTTTACTCTCTTTATCCTGGTCCCTCCCACGTGTGTAAATTACCAGCTGGGGTATTTCTCCAAATCATGATTTTTCTCCTATTAACCATACCACCTACACTTTAGTCACAGATAAATGACTCAGGAGTATACCACAAGAACCAAGCTGAATCAAACAGATGCCCTTATCAAGAAAATGAAATTTGAGTCAAGAGACACAAAAGTGGTGTATCAGCTAGCTGTTGCTGTGTGACAGACACTCACAAAATTAACTTAAAACAGCAATTCATTATTTCTCATAAGTCTATGGGGCAGGTAGATAGTTCTGCTGAACTGCACTAGGTTTGATGAGGCTTAATGATGTGCATCAGTCTGCTGCAGGTGGGATAGGCAATTCTCAAGTGAGCTTTCTGTCACAGCTAGAGGCTCAGTTCAGAGAGCTGTGATGACTCAGTCCTTCACCATGTGCCACATCACACTACAGGCTAGCCTGGACATATTCTCATGGCAAAGAAAAGGAACAAGCAAGGATCAGAAATCTAAAGTGCTTATTCAAGCTTCTGATTACATTTTGTTTGTTACTGGTAAAGGATGAATTTCAAAATCAGAATGTGATGGGACTACAGAGTTACAGAGCAAAGGGCGTGGATTCAATGAGGTCTTTAATTGGGACCTTTAACACAACTAACCAACCACAGATTGGAAGTCAATAACCATATGACAACACCCTAGAAAGAAGATACATGGAGGCTCAATGCTAATGTCCCTAGAGGTTTCCTGATATCTGGCTTTCCAGGATTTGATCAATTATGCACACTACATTTCTTCAATTATGTGAGCTACCCAGTATCCTTCCAATAAATCACCATTTCTGCTTAAGTTCACCAGTTTCTGCTACCTGTCACCAAAAATCATCACAGCCACCATTATTATCATCAACTATACTGATTTTTCACTAATACACCACATTCTGTCAATTCTATAATATAAAAACTTCTCATATTCATCTTTCCTTGCACAGTAGGAAAGGAGTTACTGCCTCAACTCAGACTTTCATCCTTTCTAGCCTGAACCACTGTATTAAGATTTCTGAACCAGAATATTAAGCCACTAAACCTGAAACCTACTGCAAAATCACTTTGAGTTTTTCATATTCCTCAGTCACATTATTTGGTTTAGTTACTGCACTAGGTAATTTCTATCAGATGCCCTGCATATTTTTATATGGGACTAAGTTGGTGGTTTCCTATGGAATTTAGTGAGAGTTAAGAAGTTGTTCTTTTCATATTTCTCATATACTTACATTGATATTTGTAAAGAAGTACTTTTTCACCAAATTTTAGTTAACACCTTGTTTTGGGTCTCTATCTGTTTACCATGTAAAGCTAATAAAGAAATGTCAAAGAAATATTGTTTATAGGTGTTTTATCCCTGGTATCTTCAGTAGAGAAAATAACATTACAATTTTACCTTAAAAGTCAATTTTATCTGTCTGGCTTTATGATATTAGAAGAATTGTTTCAACAATATAAGGGCTTCCCTGGTGGTTCAGATGGTAAATAATCTGCCTGTAATGCAGGAGACCTGAGTTTGATCCCAGGGTCAGGATCCTGGGATCCCCTGGAGAAGGGAATGGCTACCCATTTCAGTAGTCTTGCCTGGAGAATTCCATGGACAGAAGATCCTGGTGGGCTAAAGTCCATGGGGTTGCAAAGACTCAGACATGACTGAGTGAATAACACTATCACTTTCAACAACATGATGACCTGTTTATATAATAGAATTTAAGGATTACATTAAAATTTAGTCAATGACATGAAGAGAAGGAATGAGCCACCCAACTGGAGAGGAACTGTACAAGTCAGTTTGTGTATGTCAGGAAATAGTCTGACCTGGTCTTCTGTGGTTAAATAAGATGCAATATTTGAAATTCTAATCATGAATATATTGGAGGAAAAGTTTGCTTGCCTTCCAGAGACTGACACAAACAACTGACAGTGTATATGAAATGGCCTTTCCTCTCAGTATACACGGAAAACCATATAAGTGGCAAAGTAGGCTTGCAGACTAAATCCCACTCAATGCCTATTTTTATAAATAAAGTTTTATTGGAACACAGCAGTGTTCACAGGAGAAGGCAATGGTAACCCACTCCAGTACTCTTGCCTAGAAAATCCCATGGACGGAGGAGCCTGGTGGGCTGCCATCTATGGGGTCTACAGAGTCGGACATGACTGAAGCAACTTAGCAGCAGCAGCAGCAGCAGCAGCATCAGTGTTCACATGTTGACAAATTGTCAGCGGTTGGTTTTGCACTACATAAGCATGTTGCATGGTTGCAACAGAAACCATATGGCCACAAAACCTATTCACTATAGCGCTTTCCCCAAAATGTTTGCTAACCTGTTCTAAAGAAAAGAGAACTGATATGGAGCCAACAGATATGAGTTAGAACCCAAACTCTGCCAACATGAAGTGTGGGATAAAGATTTGCTACTGAGCAAATTATCTTCTCTGAACCTGGCTTATCTCATAGTTAAATGAAAACAATAACCCCAGCCTCATGGAGATATCATGAGGATAAACAAATATGGAGAGAATTTGGATCAGAGTAGACCTCACAAATATTAATTGCTCCTTCCTTTATCCCATCCTTTATCCCACCCATCACATACCCACTTTCCTTCTCTTAAACAATGCAAATTTCAACTACAAAATATTTGTTTCAAATAAATTCAGTTTTACAGGAAGAATAAAAAACAAGCCTTCTTATGATTCCCAAGGGAGTGTTAAGTTCTCATTTTTCTCTTCTCTTTTCTTTCCTGATGCACTTCCAAAGGAATGGAACAAATAGCACCAATTTGATTAAGACATCACCTTGTAGTCAGCATGTTAAAAAGAATGACATTGAAACATGTAAAATATCATGTAAGAAACAAGTTACCAGTCCAGGTTCGATGCATGATACTGGATGCTTGGGGCTAGTGCACTGGGACGACCCAGAGGGATGGTATGGGGAGGGAGGAGGGAGGAGGGTTCAGGATGGGGAACACATGTATACCTGTGGCGGATTCATTTTGATATTTGGCAAAACTAATACAATTATGTAAAGTTTAAAAATAAAATAAAATCAAGTTTAAATATGAAAAAAAATAACTAAATAAAAATAGGAATGTGATTCCAAGTTATGCAAAATCAATGCATTTAAGATTCATAAACTGCTTTTACTCCAGTTAACAATGGAATTTGGTTGCATCTAAGATTTCAGCATTCATAAATTTGTATTAATGCCTGATGACCCAAATACAAGTTTTGCCTCCCACAGATCTCTAAAAAAGTGTCAAATTTCTACTCACAGAGTTCTATTGATCCTTTAACCCTTTTTGTCACCATTTTCAAAGGCCTTTTTGTGCTACTGTGATAATGAAATACAAGTTCAAGAAAACAACCACAATTTTTAAGTTCAAGTGCCAACAATAGGAAGCTACCACCATCACTCACAAAAGCAGACCCTCTGTCTTGTCTAAACCCAGCTCATGTCACCTGTGGTCTCTGATTCCACCTTCTAGTCAACCAGAAAAGCTAATCTCTATCTCCAGGATGGGGAAACGTACTACAAGATTCAAGGTCGTAGTCTGTTCTGTCAAAAATTGAAGTGGGTTATTGAAGAAGTTATGTCTAGCCAGTGGAGAAGGAAATGGCAACCCGCTCCAGTATTCTTGC
This sequence comes from Bison bison bison, assembly GCF_000754665.1. Taxonomy (NCBI): domain Eukaryota; kingdom Metazoa; phylum Chordata; class Mammalia; order Artiodactyla; family Bovidae; genus Bison; species Bison bison. The sequence goes on along the minus strand of NW_011495025.1, from coordinate 7,587,887 downwards.
CTGGAGAATTCCATTGACAGAGGAGCCTGGTGGGCTATAGTCCAGGGGGTTGCAAAAAGTCAGACACGATTGAGTAATTAATACACAACTAATACATGTCCAGCCAGAGTGAAAAAACTGAAGCTAGGCAGGTTGCTCAGTAGAACCAATAATCCAAAAGTAAGATGTCAAGAGAGAGTGAGATGTCAAGTGTCAGGTGGGAAAATTACATAGGGGAAATAGTAATGGCTGCTTTTTAAAACACACTTCCTTTGCACTGGGCAGTATGCTCAGTCCTTCAGTATGTTTCCATCCTTTAGACCATGGTTCTAAAAGGTGACCACTACACAGTACTGACCACATGTAAATGGCACTCTTTAGAGTCATACAGTTCCCAGTTTACACAGTTATTCATGGCAGGCTTGTATAAATACATTACAGTTGCACGATTGCATTGAATATTTTCTACATGCTTTATCTCATTTACGGAGAAGGCAATGGCACCCCACTCCAGAACTCTTGCCTGGAAAATCCCATGGATGGAGGAGCCTGGTGGGCCGTAGCCCATGGGGTTGCTAGGAGTCAGACACAACTGAACAACTTCACTTTCACTTTTCACTTTCATGCATTGGAGAAGGAAATGGCAACCCACTCGTGTTCTTGCCTGGAGAATCCCAGGGGTGGGGGAGCCTCATGGGCTGCCGTGTATGGGGTCGCACAGAGCCGGACACAACTGAAGCGACTTAGCAGCAGTAGCAGTATCTCATTTAAGCCCTACAACATGTCTCTGAGGTATATTCTATTATCCTCTTTAATCCAGATCTGGAACTTGACCAGCAACGAGGTTAAATAACTCACCCATGTCTACATAATTACTAAGTTGAAGAGCCAGGATTAAAACCCAGATCTGCCTTGCTCTGCATTTTTTCCACCACCCCATTGTGCCTCTCCTTAATTTATTGATTGTTAGTATATACCTTTTAGAGCAGAGAAAGTCAAGAAGTTTTACAGTTTTCAGTATTCCACCAGGACTTAAGCAATTTACCCAGAATGAGATGGTAATTCATAGAAGACAAAGTTCTTTGAGGCCATGAGGGTACCATTTAATAAACTGCTGGATGAGCCTCTGAAATAGAAAAGACAATTATCAACTCTAACATAAAACAGTGCAACCAGGTCTTACATCCTCCACAAGGGTCAGCTTCCTCATAAAGAGAGGCATTCATACAGGGACAACCTGGTCAATTGTTAACTCAGTTTCTGATAAGAATTTATTTCCCACTATGCCAGTGTCAGAAATCATCACTTTTCAGCTTCAATGATCAACACACTCATTTGGCCTTTTCATCTTATCATGAAGCTTTACTTGGATTTGAACATAAATATAATAATAACTAAGAACCCAAATCAAAAACCACTCAGTTATTTATTGACTATGAAAAGCAAATTTTCTCATAAAATGATTTAGAAGAAAGATTGTAAAACCAGTGCTACAAGCCAAGAAGAAAGAACAGAGTCAAAGACATAATCCAATTTAATCAACTCTGGCCAATATCACCACCTCATTCTTAGACAGAGCTTGACCTAAGAATAAAAAAAGACTGTGGAATGTAAAATTTTGATTTTATTTAAATTATAATGATGATGTTGATCTGTGTTGGTATAATGTGAAGATTTATGAGAAATTATTTATAGAGGGCCCAGCACATAGTGGATGAAACACAGTGAATATTCTATAAAAGTCAGTTCTTGTCTGTCCATTCTCAGATGCCTGTCATCTGTTGCCCACAGAAATATGATTTTAGGATCTCAATTTACACAAACCTGTCAATACTTGAGTGTAAGCAATTTAAGGGCAGTCCTTTGTGGTCATGTCCAACACGAAGTATACTCTCTACATACTATCCACTCAATATTCATTTGTTTAATTACCAGTTAATTAGTAGATGAGACTATATGGAGTGTTTCGGGGAGAGAGTGTTAAATTTAGGTGAGATTTAAATCTTAATAGTTAAGAGATACAATGATAAGGGAGAATTGCAGAAATCAGCTGGAAAAGGCAAAACCAAAAGAACACTAAGGCTGCCTAATGTTCTACACTATTTGGGAAGATGATGACTAATTTCTTTTTTCAGGAACTATAAATTATTGGTCATTTAAGCTGATGCTAGAAAAGGCTAATGTGATAAAGATGCCCATCAAATCCTCCTCGATGCTCCCTAGAGACAGGACTACTAACTACCATCTGACATCATGTTTGCTCTTGAAGATAGTCATTATTAACTGGGCTATGGAAAGATACTGACGCAGGATCCAAGAAAGTCTGAGTTAGCCAGATGCAGACCCTGAAACTGTAAAGACAAACACTCAAGAGTTCCATCTCCCATTTTGGGATGATCAACTTTAAGGACACATGTGCTAAGAAATAAACAGAGAAAGTTAGTTTGCACAGGAAAAAAAAAAGAATGATTCAAATGTGCAAGTAAACAGAGATAGGAGACTGTTTGTTCCTAAAGACATAGAAAGTAACAGAATTTCTGGCTCATCCTTGGAAGACTTCCAGTTTTTGATATGCATAGCTTATGTAATTATGGATATCTATAGTTTATATAGTTCAGTGTTTATGAAGTACACAGTTACTGTACTTTAATCCCTGGATTCCATTAAATTCCCTGATTCATTGTAATACATTTTCATTTTACGTGAGCTATATTGAGTAGGTTTCTATTTAATACAATCAAATTTTCCCTAAGATATATCTTAGTCTTACAGAAGCTATAGAATATAAACCAAATATTTCTTAATCCCCCAGTGTCAGCACACATGATAGGACTGTACACTCTGGCCAGGCACATAGCCTCCATCCAGGACTATGACTGGGGGGAGCCACATGACTAGTATCACCTTCAGGCCAAACATTCCACTGTTGGTAAGAAACATCATATACATACATATATATGTATATATGTCTATACACACATACGTGCCCATTAGGTGAATGCAGAAAGGAGTCAAAGATCACCAACACTAAGAAAGTACAGACAAAAGAATTTTGTAAAACTATACAAAAGAATATAAAAGTTAAAAAGTAAGAAAGAAACAACCACCCAGTATGTTAAGTTTTGTAGAGCCTTTCATATTTGTTGAATGTATTATCTATATTAGTCTTCTGGACATAAAAGAATATCTAGGTTATACAAATTATGGTCCCGGTTTCAAATCTAGATGCTACCACTTACAAGTTCCATGTCATTGGCTAATTGTTTAAATTTGTCTGTAAAATGGGGACTGTGTTGAGAATTACATGAGATAATGGTAATAAAGTGTGAATGTACAACAGTGGGTATTCAGGAAAGACTGCTTGGGAGTTACAATCACTGTTTTAAAATTTCAAAATATTGTCAAATAAAATAGATTAGGGTTGTTTTAAAAAATCCCAAGGGCAAGACATAAAATCAACGAATGAGTTATGGAATGACAAACTTCAGTTTAATGGGCACAGAAATTTTATAACTGTTAGAAAGATGGAATTTGTCAGCCTCAAGAAGAATGAGTTTCCAATTGGGAGAAGAGTTTATGCAGAGGCAATCAGTGACTGGGAGGGCTGTTGTAGAACTCATAAGATGGGAGCTGTTTCGAAAGTCTCTTCCAGATTTGAATATTTATGCCCCTGTAAAGTTTCATTTGTTCATTCATTTGTTTAACAACTAACAAAACACTGATTCTGTGCCAAAGGCTACAGGTTAACAGCTGTGGTTGCAAAGGATATGACATAGAGAATAGACTTATGGACATGCAAGAGGGGAGGAGAGAGTGAGATGTATGGAAAGAGTAACATGGAAACTTACATTACCATATGTAAAATAAGTAGCAAGTGGGAATTTGCTATG